>NC_133666.1:341297101-341597101 GCF_037893015.1 Macrotis lagotis
ATTTTTAAGTTTTGTCAGCTGGTAGGATATTATTGTTGAGGGAGAGGGAAGAGTTAAGGAGATTGTGAACCTGTATAATTGGAAAAAATAGTATATCCTCAAGAGAATTCAAAACATCTGGAGAGGAGATGGGATTTGAGTGAAAAAAGTGAGTTGTACTTTAAAAATGCTGACATTGAGATGTCTATGTTACAAGGAATCAAGGATGGATTTAGAGTTGTGCAATTGGAAGCAATGAATATAGATATCTTTCTATAAGATTGATTTTGAAAAGAAGTGGGACATAGGATAATATTAGAGGATACAGGATAACAAGATATGGAGTAATATATTGAAGTAATGACAAGGTTAAGGAAAAGGAAATTTTTGCATAATTTTGTTTTTTTGAAGACTGGGGAAGCCCTGATAGTGATTATAAATGGTTGGGAAGGAGTCCAGTGGACAACAGGAATCTGAAATGAGACAAAAGGGTGAATGATCAGGGGAAAAGTTTTAGGGGACGGTAGCAGAAATGAGAATAATGGTCAGTCAGTCGAAATAAACATTTATTCAGCTCTGCCATGTGTCAGGCACTGAGTTTAGTGTGAGAACTTTAAAGAGTTATACCATTTTATTATGTTTTAGAGTATCTCAATGTTAATAAGTTTCCTAAATGATAATAAGAACAAATAGAAAGTGATGAATTCAATTTTATCGTTAAGTTTTCACAGGTTTCCAGATGAGAATGAATAATTATGTTAAACTTTCTTTTGCTACTGATTGATTATCTCACCTGTACTTAAAGTCAGTACCTATGTGTGCTGTTCAGGATTTTTTAAAGTGTCTTTTTTCTCAACTATTATGAAGGTTTAAAAGCATTTAACATTTTACAACTTCTAATATTTTACCTTGTTTCTGTGTTGCTAGAGGTTTCTATTCAAGAACATGTCAGATTGACAAACTGAACTAAAGAAGGACTTTTACTATCCTGTGAACAGTAACAGAACTTTATCCACTAAATGTTATCTGGTGTATCTAAATTTGCCTTGAGTTTTTTGGGCCACCCAGAAAAGTTTAAAAATATAAGGATGATTTTACTTCCTTGATATTATTATTATTATTATCCCTGACATATTTGTTTATTTTTCTTCTGTTTTTTTTAAAATCAATAATATCTATTTTTAAAATGAGAACTGAATATGCTTCAGTGACCTATCTTAATTCATTGAAAAGTGTAGGAGATGGTATAGTAAGGAAATTCTTTAATGTGGTCATCTAATCCCTTCAGTTTCAGGTCTTTTGCTTGTGGAAATAGCTTTTATTGAGCACTAATATAAAAATGCATTTCACTTCCTGGTACTCATATTGGCATTTGCATCTCTTTTTTAATTTGTATATTTCTTATGTTGAAAGTACAGTGTATTGCAGAATTTAAATTTCTGTTATGGATATCAAGCATCATAATTATCATGCATTATTATCATGCATTATTTTATATTTTCATTATTTTTCTGTGTCATATCCCTATGCTGAATTGTGGAGGGAGGCTAAGAGCTACATCTCATTTAACTATTGTGTCCAACATCTCCTGCCTCCAGTACCTATACTACAGTACTCAGTAAATAGTAAGCACTTAATAAATAGATACTGATTTGAGTACTGAATAAAAGTATTGAAATAGTTGTTGTTATACACTCAATATATGAGAGAGAGACAGAGATAGTTGGATAATGACAATTGGGAAGGAGGTAATAAGGGACAGAAAAATATGAAAAACTATAATAAGTTATTAAATAAGTGCTGGACACTTGGGAAAAACAAACCAAAATAAGACATTCTCTATCCTTAAAGATCTTACATTCTATTGATGGTAATAAAGAATTTATATATAAGTGAATTAAAAAATACTATGAACAAGAGAGCATTAAAAACAGGGATTTGGGAAATGCATTTGTCAAGGAAATTATAGAAAGGGTATTTTATAGTTATTATGGATAATAACTATAATATTATTCTTCTAAGTTTGAAATTCTTTTATGTTATTGTAAAAAAACTGTTTTTTCAACTCAGGTCCTATTAATTTGTTCTCTGTAACTAACCTTTATATTTTATTGGTTGATTCTTTATATTGGCAGGATTGGCATGTATGCATATAATTATATTTACATAAATACATATATTTACAGTATATAAATTTTGCATAATTAAAATAACTTAATTGGATATTTTACTTGGGTATCTGTGCTATTTTCTCACTATACCGACCTCCTTAGACATTCTCAGAAATTGAAAACTGCTATTGTAATTTGGTTTGTGACACTTAAAGTAGAAAAAGACACATAGTGTAAAAACTAGCAGTTAAAAAATGATTATATATCAGATTAATCTAAAGAAAACTGGGGCTGAAAGCATATCAGAAAAAGAAGTGCTTTTCTTCCCCACTCAGATATGGCTCTTTCCATTGAGATCTTCTAATTTTCTTAGTGTAGAATCTTGATTTTTACCTGGTCTTAGTCTAAATGACTTTTCCTTCTTGGCCTCAATGTGAAAAATTTGTATTAATCAGGTTGTGTGTGTGTGTGTGTGTGTGTGTGTGTGTGTGTGTGTGTGTGTGTGTGTACTTGTGTGATTTTAGATCCAATCATTAAATCAATTGTTGAAAGTTTTACCCCAGTCTAATTTGGGTCCAATAGAAAAGTTGCCATGTGTTGTTGACTTTTTATAGATTTTTTTTAAAAGGAGGTAGTTTCTCCACCTAGAAAACAAATTGATTATAGACTAGAGTGCAGGTTGGGAGAAAACTTTAGTAACTGATTTAAGTAAAAACAAGGAGGTTTTAATTATGCTTTCAGACAATGGAAAGCTAGGGATGGGAATTAATTACAGAGAGTTAAATGAAAGAGGCATTTCATTTCTTGAAGCTTTTCTTTTTTCTTTTTTTGGTTTTTGCAAGGTAGTGGGGTTAAATGACTTACCCAAGGTCACACAACTAGGTAACTATTAAATGTCTGAGTTCAAATTTAAACTCAGGTCCTCCTGACTTCAGGGCCAGTGCTCTTGGTGCAACACCTAACTGCCCTTCTTGAGGCTATTCTTCAAGGGAGAGGAATTAGATGATTCTAGCCAAATCCACTAATTCTCTTCCTACTCTCTGAGAACCCTTTGTGAACTGTTTTCTTATATATTGTGGGCAAGTAGGACTTATATTTACAAACCTGAGATTCATATCTTTTCTTTCCAGCTGTTCCCTTTTCTTTCTTCCAGATACTTTAAATATTTTAGTCCCCTGTATACTTTTGTATGTAACTATAGATTTTGTATTAGGGGAGGGTTAATGGCTGTCCTTGAAGGGACAATGTGCAACTGGGCTAATTCGCCCCCTACAAAGGACTTTATAGAGCTAGAACAGAACAGGATGCTGAGGTATGCCTTTGGGTTTTGAATTACTTCCTCTGCACAGAACAAATGCCTTTTTGAATGTTTGAAACTGTAGTTTAACTTTACCTGATATAGAATGTGAAGTTAATTTAACAGACTAAAGGTTAAACAGTGGTGAAGTGAGCAAACAACTCTCCCTTCTATTTCTATTAGGAAATGAATGATTTAGTGATTTTGTTTTCCCTAAAACATCTTTACAATAAATTATATATCCATTTGAAAATATTTTAAAATACACTTATGAAAAGAAAAGTACTTAAAATGGAGAAACTCAAAAAAAAATCATTAGAATTAATGTTCAACATTTTGGTCCATTTCAGGAATAGAATAGTCTAAATTAAAAGTCTAAATTAGAGAATATGTAGTGTACATATAATATATAAATGAATGCTGTTTTATTACTTTCAAATATATATAGTAATCCATCTAGCATTTAACAGATAGTAGGCATTCAATAAATGCTTGCTGATTGACTGAGAGTAATGAATTTTTTAAAAAAGTCATTTCCTGAAACATTTCTTGCAGGTCTTGTTTTCAAAGCATTTTGGAATGATTTATAAGTATCACATCAATTGCTTATATTTAAATAAATGCTGCAAAATATTTTGTAATGGATTTATTTAGAGAGTCAGACAGATAAATCATTTGTTAAGAGATCTACTGTTTACTAAGTTCTGGTGACAGACATTTTAGCAAACAAAAACTTATATTCTGATGTGGGGAGAGAAGACACAAAAAGGAACTGGAATGGAATTAAGCACCATGCTCTTCTCAAAGCTTGGGAATCAGTTTAGGCCCTTGCAAGATGAGCTAAAAACTGACCTATCAGAACAAAAGGATGGGGACATGAATTGGTTACTAATGGGAAGGAGGTGGAGTTAATGATCAGCGTAGAACAATAGTTCTCAACCTTTTTGATTTCATGGAACATTTTGGTGGTATGGACTCCTTGGAATAAAATATTTAAAGGCATGAAATAAATAAGATTATAAAAAATCCCATTATAATGAAATATACCCACATACCATCTAACCACTCACACACACAGACATATATACATTTATGTATGTATACATACATTCACAAACACATATAATAGGTTAAATCATAGGTCACATCATAGGGTAAAAACTCTTGAACCTATTTGAGTAAAACATAACTACTATTTCTTTACATTTCTAATTTGCTTAGCATTTATTTTTTAATAGGTATTTTTAAAAAATCTTCAGTAAAGGCCTTTATCCAACTTAGCACAAATTTTGTATTGCAAAAAGCCATATCAATGATGTTTTTTCTATGCAATCCCATTCTTGTAATCATGTTGGAAGGACATTCATTTTTTAACTATTTATAGGAATATAGTGACTCAATTGAGACTAACCTGAGTGCAATATTCTTTGAAAATCATGGATCCTATTCATTCCATAAGACACCAACTGCCTTCAGGGGAATTTCCACTCTGATTAGTGTAAGCTTTAGAAAAGAAATCTGTAATAGCTTCAGAGAAACAGCAAAAAGAATGTGCTGCCATCTGGCCTGGTTTTATTAACCTATTTGTTCCAGTCTTGCTTTTTGGCTTTCAAGATGAGGTAGGTAAAGATGAACTAACTCCCTGTCCACACTGCAATCGGGTGATTTCATGGAGAGCTTGCTGATTGCTTTAGGTTACATCATTTGGGCCAATGGATGCTCTTAGGACAGGAAAGGTGAGCCAATGGATCTACCAGTAGGGAATATTCCCTGGCTAATAGAATTGAACCTTATACATATTGCTATAGAAAAAATTATATAAAGTAAGTTTTTGATTTTCTTTTGTATGCCCCAATTGATATGCCAGTCTAGGGGGATCTCATTAACACAGGCTACAGAAATCTATGAAAACCATGCCAAAGACTACTACTGTTTTGAGTCTTTTAGTAATTGTAATGGTGCATTCTTGTTATAGCTTCAGCATTCTTCAACAGGAGAAGTGGGAGAAAGTACTCCTTCCCCTGTTGCAATTAGTCAAAAGCTGTTGCTCAGTTTCACTGCCATGCTCATTTCCTATTAGATTATTCCCCAAAGCTGTGACCAATAAAAGAATATTATCAGTGTTCCCTTGGGCAGCCCAGAGACAAATGTCTAACTAAAAGATGAAAAAGCATCTGGAAACCTCTCTGTAATTCTAAGTACAATGGGCAGCCAGAGACTTCTCTGATTCTAATTTTTTTGGTAAATAATATTTTATTTTTTCCAATTACACATATAGTTTTCAACTTTCAATTTTTATAAGATTTTGAGTTTTAAATTTTTTCTCCCTCTCTCGCATCCTCCCTGAAGATGACAATCATATAGATTATTCATGTGCAATCATGTAAACATATTTCTGTACTAGTTATGTTATCAAAGAAGAAACAGACAAAAGGGAAAAATAACACATGCAAAAATGAAAATAGTAAGCTTTGATTTACATTCAGACTCCAGAGTTCTTTATATAGATGTGAATAACATTTTCCATCATAAGTCTGTTGGGATTGTCTTGGATCACTATATGGCTGAGAAGAACTGTCTATCTTAGTTGACCATCATACAATGTTGCAGTTGCTGTGTAAAATGTTCTCTTGGTCTATTCTTTTCATTCAACATTAATTCATGAAAGTCATTCCACATTTTTCTGAAATCTGCTTATTCATGATTTCTTTTTTATTTTTTAGGTTTTTTTTTTTTTGCAAGGCAAACAGGGTTAAGTGGCTTGCTCAAGACCACACAGCTAGGTAATTATTAAATGTTTGAGACTGGATTTGAACCCAGGTACTCCTGACTCCAGGACCAGTGCTTTATCCACTGGGCCACCTAGCCGCCCCTATTCATGATTTCTTACAGAACAATAGTATTGGATTATGTTCATATGCCACAACTTGTTCAGTCATTGCCCAGTTGATAGGCATCCACTCAATTTCCAATTCTTTGCCACTGAAAAAAACTCCTATAAATACTTTTGTATATGTAGGTCCTTTTGAGTTTTTTATGATCTCTTAGGGATACAGACCTAGCAGTAATAGAATTTGATTGCCATTTGGGCATAGTTCAAACTCATTTTTTTGTTCATTGTCCATATAAACATATATATATATATATATATATATATATATGTATATATGTATATATACACACATATATACAATATATATATTCCCTTGAGTTCAGATGACTGAATCTCCCTGGTAAAAATGCCTTTCACAGTTCAACAAAAGAGGTTTATTTAACTAATTCATTATCATAGAACAGGGTTTTGAGGGAGCAGGGATTGAATCTATATTTATATTTTTTTTTATTTGAGAGAGAGATGAGGAAGAAGGGATAGCAAACTTCTGCTCTCCAGGGAAAGGCTTGCCTGAAGGAAGCTTCTGTAGAGATAACTAGGTAGTTAAAAGTAGTATGTAGAAAAAGGACATTTGGGGTGGGACTAAGAGATGAAAAGGGAGTAGAGGAAAGAAGATAATATGATGTGAATGGGAGATAGGAAAACAAATTCTTCCATAATTTATTCTTCCTGATGTGTCAGGAAAAGGGGACTTGTCTTCAGCAGTTACCTTCACAACTGTGGGAGAATTCTTGTTGAAGATTATATGTTTTACTTTCTGCTTTATAATTCTATTAGGATGAATTTATCAATTCAAATAGACTGTTGGTGCTGAAATTTCAGTTGTAGCTTTGGCTGTTTTTCTTTCTGAAGTCTTGTTATTTCCTAATATCTTCATATGATGATTTTAATTTGTCTGGGTAACTTAAGTTAATATATTCTAATAGTCGAGGTCCTGTGACTTTCTCTGGGAGGGGAATTTTACTGTTTTTTTTTTTTTTTTTTTTTTTTACCAACAGCAGATCTCTGCCTATCCCTAATATTTTTTAAGAGAACTTCCTGAGGCTTCAAGGTTAAGTGATATGTCCACTTTCCCAAAGCTAGTAAATGTCAAAGTTTGTCAGGCTCCATGGCCAACATTCTATTCATTTTCTGATGTGATCTTTATATGTATATATATATATATATATATATATATATATACATATATATATGTATATATATAGTTGATTCTGTTATCATTTCTGTTTTAATTTAACTCATTGGCCTGATTATAATTAGAATACATTCCAGTTAGTTGTGAATAGATTTAACTGAAGTAAAGCCACATCTGTATTACTTGCTGAGCAACATAGCTGTTTTTCTTGTACTTCTTTGCTCTAAAAAAGTATTACTCTACTATATCTATGGATATATCTTTTTAATCTGCTAGTTTCCCTGATGTTTCCTAGAAAACAAGTCTAATATTTTATAGTATTTGGGGGGGGCAGTTAAATGGCACAGTGGATAGAGTATTAGTCCTAAAGTTAGAAGGACCTGAGTTAAAATCTGCCTCAGACACTTACTAACAACCTCAGTTTCTTTATCTTATAAAATGAGTAGTTAGGTAATAGCTAGTTTAATTCCTGTGTCATTATGTGATGATTCTCCAGGTCTTCAGACTGTTAATACATGATGATTCTTTATTTACTTATCTTCAATTCCATTGAATAATTACTATGTACTGAATTTTGTTGGAAATAACTGAATCCCCCCCTTCTTTCAGTAGCTCCATCTTATTTTTTGTTTCATCTTTCATATATGGAAGTATTACAATTGTGTATCAATGGGAAAAATATCAAAAAGGAAAAAAATCCTCAAAATATATTTAAATACATAGTAAATACGTATATTACATATATATAACCTCATAAACTTTGTAGGTATTTTGATTATTGATTTATTATAATTTTTTATATTTCATGTAGTATTAATGAAGAAAATGGCAGTATGAACAATCACTGAGGATTTTGTGTTTTGAGGAGTTTGCTCCATCAGAAAAACAATTTGAAATTTTGTCTTCACTTGCTCAGCCACTTCAGTCACAAACTAATTCCCTTAAAACATTCTGATAAACAGAATTGGCCCTAGGAAAAGTTATGAACTATGTAATGTATGTTTTATGGATTCTTTTCTCTATTTATGATACCTTACATACTATGCTTGTCCACTACCCAACTCTTTCATCTCAAAAAACAAATGCTTTCCTTGCTGTAAACTAGTCTAACTAAAATATTAGAGTACTTTTCATTTTAGCAAAAGCTCAAATACACAAAATATCATCAAGACCCTTGTGACAGGATTGCTAAACTGGCAGATTAGTTAAATGTTATAAAGTAAAAATGCCTAGAATTTAGGATATTCTGGTGAAAAGGAGAGATGGAGGCTAGATCTGAGGTTTGCAAACCGTGGTTTTTAGGTTAGATGTTTTTTCAGGTCCTAAATCCCACCCTCATTCCTACAGTCTCCAGTGCTCACAGTTCCAGGGCTAGCGAGTATGTGTGCTTTGTCAAAGTTTAATATCTTTAATACCATATTTTTGATTGAAATTGCTTTCTCAGGCTCCAACTAATAGTTATAAATCTGAATTTTTGTCTCTGTGTAAAAATGTCAAACTACTATGTCAAGGCCTGTCTCCCATATCTAAATGATGACTTGGCCTATGTCAATGCTTCTTTAGTCCTTTACCTGGGTCAACAAATCACAAGATAAGTGACATCTTGGATGAGGAGAGAGTAATTCTGTGGTTATTTATAAAAATTCCCTCTCCAGCCTAAGTGGGATTCCTATCAATAAGAATTTGTAGCAAATATTGTAATTGATGAGAGGATGATAATGTAGAACTATGTCATCTATATGAAATCTTATTGGTTGTCTATCTCATTTTTATGATTTTTTTGTTCTTTCTATATAAAATGCACCCAAAATTTTGAATCAGGGTTGGTTTCTTGAATGAGATCATCCACCCATGAGTTTGCTATGATCCTGGAGAATAAAACTTCATAGATAAAGCTAATTTTTGTTATTTCATTTTTAGTCTATAATTAATAGATTGTATGTGTGTGTGTGTGTGTGAGAGAGAGAGAGAGAAAAAGAGAGAGAGAAAGAGAGAGAGAGATAGAGACAGAGAGAGACAGAGAGACAGAGACAGAGAGAGAGACAAAGACAGAGACAGAGGTAGTGGCAGAGACAGTCAGACAGAGAAAGATAGAGAGATAGAGACAGAGACAGAAATAGAGATACAGATTCAGAGGCAGAGACATACAGAGAGAAACCAATAAACTTTGAATTTTGTGAAATTTTTCTTCCCTCTCCTTCCCTTCCCCTCCCACTCCCATCCTTATCCCCCCCCCCCCCCCTTCCCAGTCTAGGTGATGCTGTGGTGAGGAATGGCCAGGAGGCCATGGAACATGCTGAGATGTATATCATGGGTCTGGGCCAGGACATGTTCTCCAAAATGGCTGCAACCTGATGGGCGAGCTGAAAGCCACCAGTAAAGACTAAATTTTGGAAACGTGAACAAACTGACTAGTTTGACATATCTGAAAATGAAAGACATTGCAGTAAATATAAGTAGGAAATCTAATGGACTTAAACCAGAAATATGCAGTATTTTAGCCTTATCTGGATCAGATCACTTTAATTGAGGAGCAGGTAGCCTACAAATTGGATGCATATTCAAAGAAACTGGAAGCAAAGTACAAAGAATTATAGGAGTGATGAAAGAATTCTTTAATATAAAGACTTTACAAGAAACCTTTTAAGAGCTGAAATTCATGGGATGGAACTTGTCAAACTTCTATGCTTCAATTCATAAAAGGAAGTGGTGCAGCAGATCAAAGAAGAATCCCAGCTCCCTCTTTGGCTGACTGTGTAACTGCTCCACCTTAATGTTTTTCTAAAACCCCCTGGATATTCATCTTGTTATGTGCCCTGGATCAAGGTTCAGAAATCAGAATCAACCCAGTCTGGAGCAGACCTAGAGGAGAGGCTCTGGTTCCCTATCTGCTCTTTCCTTCTTCAATTCTCCCTACCCCCACCCCCAACATAGCCTGTTATTAAACTAAAGCAATAAATTATGATATAGGAAAAAAAAGACAAGTAAATTTTTGACATGGATTCTGCACCATTTAATAACCTCCTTACTAGACACCAGGATTACAGATTCAGAATTCTCTATTACAGTTACCAAAATTATCCTTCTAGAAATCTCTCTGGTCTGGATGAGATAAGAATCACAAATTCTCATTCTTTAAGTGAGATGAATTACCACTTGACCTTACCATTTGATGTGTCAATGGGTCCTAAATTCTTCTATGCCTTACTGTATACCGCACTCTCTTGATGCCTAAGCATTTGCTATTGAATACTTAGAAATTCCAGGCCTTTCTGTAAAGCCAGTAACTGATTTTTTTTTTAGAATTCTGATTTTCTTCTTAAAGTATGAATATCTTAAAAGTCATACCATCCACAAAATGAAGAAAGGCCGGCGGAAAGCAGGGTCTTTTGAATGATTCAAATGTAAAAAAGAAAATGGTCAACTTAAAAACACAATTGGTCAATTGGAAAAGCATGCAACTCCTTCAGAAATAGAATTGACCAATTCAAAAAGAAGATACATAAGATAAATGAAGAAAATTTTTCTCTAAAAAAAAAGATGGTTTATGGATGGAAACTCTTGATATCATGAGAAACCAAGAATCTGTTAAACAATATAAAAAATGGAAAAAAAGAAGAAAATGTAAAATAACTCACTGGCAAAACAACTCACCTGGAAATTAGATCCAGAAGAGACAAGCTAAGAATCATGAGACTTTTTTAAAATATTGAGGGGGGAAAAAAAAAGCTTGAAGTTAATACTTTAGGATATAGTTAAGGAGAACTACCCTGATATCCTGGAATCAGAGGGCAAAATAGTCATTGAAAGAATACATTGATTGCTTCCTGAAAGGGATCCCAAAATGAAAATACTAAGGAATATTTGGTTAGATCCAGGATAAAATCCTGCAAGTGGCCAGAAAGAATCAATTCAAATATCAAAGAGCCAGGAGTCAGGATTACACAGGACCTGACTGCATCAGCATTAATGGATCAAAGGGCCTGGAATATGATATTCTGGAGAGAAGGGAGCTTGAATTACAACCAAGAATTCCCCATCCAACAAAACTGAGTCTTCTCTTTCAGGGAAAAGATGTATATTTAACAAAAGAGGAAACTTCCAATCTTTTCTGATGACAAGACCAGAGCTAAATAGAAAACTTGGTCTTCAAAGAGGACACTGAAGAGAGAAATGAAAAGGAAAAAAAAAGCTATTACCCAATAAGATTAAAGTGGTTACATCCCCACCTGGGGGGAAAGATTCTCATAACTCTTGAGAACTGTAACTCTATTAGAGGGAATATACTTAGTCAAGAAGGTATGGACATTCTTGATATGTCCATGACTTTTATGAAATGATTTAAAAATATTTCATTAAAAAGGGAGGACAATAAAGAGATGGGAAGAAGGGGAAGATTGAATGGGGTAATTTATATCACATGAAGAGGTTCTAAGAACCTATTGCAATAGAGAGAAAGAAGAGAGGAGGTTAGAACTGTCTGACTCTTACTCTTATCAGATTTGGCTCAGAGAGGGATTAATACCTATTCAACTGAGATTAGGATTTTATCTTGCCTTTCATGTATTAAGAGGGGGAGGGGAGGAAAGGAAGAAGAGGAGAGGGGAAAGAAAAGGATGAGGGTTGGGTAGAAGGGGGTAAACACATTGAAGGAGGCAGTATTCAGAAGAAAAATGCTTGGGAGGAGGGTTAAGGTGAAAGAGGACCAGGGAGACAGCAGAAGGACAATAAAGAATTAGTAATTATAACTTTGAATGTGAATGGGCTGAATTTTCCTGAAATGGAAGTGAACAGCAGTGGATTAAAAATCAGAATTCCACAATATTCTGCTTACAAGAGACACATTGAAAGATACAGACAGAGTAAAGGTAAAAGGCTGGAGCAGAATGCTTTGGTTGAAGTAAAAAAAGTTGGGTAGCAGTGCTTAGCTCAGTCAAAGCAGCTGCAAAAATAGATCTTATTAAAAGAGATAAGGAAGGAAACTATATCTTTCTGAAAAGTACCATAGACAATGAAGTAATTTCAATCCTAAGAATGTTTGCACCAAGTGGTATAGCATCCAAATTCTTAGATAAGAAGATGAAGGAGTTACAGAAAGACAGAGACAGCAAAACTCTATTGGTGGGAGACTTCAAACTCCTTCTGTCATAATTAGATAAATCTATCCTTAAAATAAACAAGAAGGATGTTAAGGAGGTGAATAGAAAGTTAGAAAACTTAGATATGATACATCTCTGGAGAAAAATTGAATGGGGATAGAAAGGAATATAATCTCTTTTTCTGCAACACATGGCACCTACAAAATATGACCCTGTATTAAGGCGTAAAGACCTCATAATCAAATGCAGAAAGGCAGAAATATTGATTGGATCCTTTTGAGACCATGATGCAATAAAAGTCACTTGCAATAAAGGGCCATGGATAGACCTAAAACTAACTAAAAATAAATGACCTAATTTTAAAGAATGAGTGGCTCAAAGAATAAATCATAGAAAGATTTAATGATTTCATCCAAGACAATGACAATAATGAGACAACATACCAAAACTTAGGGGATACAACCAAAGCAGCTATTAGAGGATATATTATATTTCTAAATGCTTACATGAATAAATTAGAAAAAGAGGAAATCAATGAACTGAGAATGCAACTAAAAATTAGAGAAAGAAAAAATTAAAAACCTCCAACTAAATACCAAATTAGAAATTCTGAAAATTAAAGACAAAATTAATAAAATTGAAAAGAAAGATATTAAACTAATAAATAAAACCAAGGGTTGGTTTTGTGGAAAAAATAACATAGATAAACCTTTGGCTAATTTGATTTTAAAAAAAAGAAAGAAGAAAATCAAATTACTAATATCAAAAATGTAAAAGTTGAATCCACCACCAATGAGAGGAAATAAAATTAATAATACAGAACTAATGTCCAACTGTATGCCAATAAATTTGATAAATCTAAGTGAAATGGATGCATAGTTACAAAAACATAAATTGCCATGGTTAAAAGAAGAGGAAATTAAATAATTAAATAACCCTATCTCAGAAAAAGATATTCAAAAACCATCAATGAGCTCCCTAAGAAAAAATCTCCAGGGTCAGATGGATTCACAAGTGAATTCTATCAAATTTTTAAGGAACAATTGGTTCCAATTCTATATAAACTACTTGGAAAAAAATAAGTGAAGACAGAACTTTGCCTAATTCCTTCTATGGAACCAATATGGTGCTGATGCTTAAATCTGTTAGAGTCCAAACAGAGAAAGAAAACTATAGAACCATTTACTAAATGAATAAGGATGAAAAAATTTAAAAAAATCTATTAGCAAAGCTATTACAGAATTATCAATAGGATAAAACATTTTGACTAAGCAGGATTTATAGCAGTAATGCAGGGTTGGTTCAATATTAGAACCAAATGTCTAACCAACCATTCTTTCAGCATAATTGACTATATCAATAACAAACTTAGTATAAATCTTATGATCATCTCAATAGATGCTGCAAAAGCTTTTGACAAAATACAGCAATAATTGCTTTTATTTATTTATTTTTTTGATGTTGAAATACTTTATTTAGAAAAAGTCCAAACCATACTCACATTCACAAATTCATAAGACAAACAAATAAAAATAATAAAATCTATAGATTTAGTCCTTAGTTGACAATATATACATTGAGTACAATGGTAAATGTCAGGCCTGTTCTGTATTTGGAGTGTCAGTGTGAGTCTCAATAATAAGTCTTGGTTCAATCAGTTCTTTCCAACAAAGTTATCCTTTTATCTTGTGATACTGCATACTCCACTACTTCTGTTCCACCAGGTCAAACTTCCCAGGCTCCTTCACCACTGGTAAAGATGAAAGGATTTCTATTTCTACTTCCTGAGCATCAGGATTGTAGTTTATTATTCTTCCCTCCTTGTAATTAGAGACATCAGGAGAATAATCTGCTGTCAATTCCAAAAGCTTAAATGCAATCTTTTCCCCCCCACTTGTGGGGGTGCCACTAATTGAGGAAGTAGACTGTAATCCTTCTGAGGAGTCTCCACTGGATTCTGGATAATAACAGAAATGTTTTTTACTATTTCAGTTAATTGCTTCTGTTTCTGGGATTCACCATTAAATACATAATTAATGTTTCCCCCTCTCCCTCGTCCTCTGATTCCATGAAAACCTTGTCCCCTAGGTCCCCGCCAGGGGAAAATATCTTCCCCTCTTCCCCTTCCCCTTCCAAAACTGCTTGGGTGAGGAGCTGATTCTGGAACCAAAGGCATCAGCTGTTTCCCACCATTCCCCAATACTGTCTTATCCCAGAGATCAGAATAGAGCATCTCCTGTCTTGTTCCTAAGAGATTGTCTGTATCTGGACCATTTGCTTGTGAAGATCCTGCAGATATGGTTGTCCCAGTTGGAGCAGCAGCCATTGTTGAAGCTCTCTTTGGCAGCTTGTTCTGGTCCATCTGAACTGGAACTGGAATCTAAACTAGAGGATGATGCTTGAGTTCCTTTGCCCTTGACAGAGGGTGCATTACTGCCGGTGCTAGTTATAAGTCTGTCTGCAGTTGGGTGGGAACCAGTTGGCTTTGATGTGACAAATGATGTCTTCTCTATTAATTTCTTACCACCAGGACTTGCCTTGCTGTGGCTTTCCTCTGACGATGTAGCAGAAGAATCAGAATCTGATGAGTTATCAGGGTTAGCAGCTTTAGCAGCCAAGCCAATATCCTTTTTCCTCTTGGTGTCAGCTGAACTATTTTTACTGGAGGCATTCTTCTGAACCCTACAGCTCTTTTTGTTTTGTTCTGGCAAAGTCTTTGGTTTAGAGGGCTTTGGAGATTTTTTCTGCTGTTTATCTTCAATTTTCCTTTCTTTCTCCTTCCCTGATTTTTGGGGGGTCCAGTTTCCATTATTTTCATTTACTCCATCATTCATTTTTCTCTTCTTGCTTTTTTTTTCCCCTTGTGCCTAGATCTGGTTCTGGAGAAGAGGAAGTTTCACTGACCTCTCCCCCTTTCCAATGTTTCTCTGTGTACTGATCATTTATCTGCATCGCTCTTCTTCCTCCCATGTGGTTCTTCTCTTCCGTGCTTTTTTGTATGAATAACTGAGTCCATTACTGATTGCTACAGAGTTCTCAACAATTTCAACATCTTCTAATTTAACTCTGAGGCAATCGTTGTCACGCACCTGGCGCGCACTCTCCGTGGTGGTGGTGGGGGGACCAACAGCCCCCTCCAGGTAGAGGCCCAGGGTGGCCCCAGAACTGAAGCCGAAGCGGGGGCGGATGAGACTGGCCAGGTCGGTGACCACTCGGCATTTGGTCAGGTCGGCCAGGAGCCAGAAGACCGAACAGCGCGGAGAGGAGGGCGGCGGGTAACCGAAGTGGAGCCGCAGGCGAGCCGTCTTCTCCCGTGCTCCACGAAAGCCGAGAGGCAATAATTCCTTTTAAAAACACCAGAAAACATAGGAATAAATGGATTGTTCCTTTAAAAGATAAGTAGTATCTATCTGAAACCATCAATAAGCATTATTGGGAATGATTCTAAGCTAGAAGCATTCCCAATAAGATTAAGGGTGAAACAAGGATGCCTATTATCACCCTTATTATTCAATATTGTATTAGAAATATTAGCTATAGCAATAAGAGATAAAGGAGAAATTGAAGCAATTAGAATTGGTAATGAAAAAAATAAAACTCTCCACTGTTGCAGATGAACCCTAGAAAATCATTTTTAAGACTACTGGAGACAATGAGACACTTTAGCAAAGTCACAGGATATAAAGCTGACCCACATAAATCCTCAGAATTTTTATATATTACTAACAGGATACAGCAGCAAGAGATAGAAAGAGAAATCCCATTTAAAATAACTTCAGACAATATAAAATAATTGGGAGTCCACCTGCTAAGGCAGACTCAGAAACTTTATGAAAAAAACTATAAAACACTTTTCCACAAATAAAATCATATCAAAATAAATGGGCAAATATCAATTGCTCATGGGTAGACCAAGTTAAAATAATAAAAATAACAATTCTACCTAAATTAAATTACTTATTTAGTGCCATTCCGATCGAACTTCCAAAACAATCACTTTAGTGAGCTAGAAAAAAAACAGTAACTAAATTCATATGGAGGAACAAAATGGTCAAGAATATCAAGGGATTTAATTAAAAAATGTAATAGAAGTCAGACTAGCCATATCAGATAAAAAAACATTATAAAGCATCAGTCATCAAAACTGTCTGGTACTATCTAAGAAATAGAGTGGTGATCAGTGGACTAGATTAGGTACAAACGAACCACCCTCAAAAACAGATCCAAAGAGAGATAATTTACAAATTGTTGGGCTACCTGAAAGTCACAACCAGGAAAAGAGCCTAGACTTCATATTTCAAGAAATAATATAGCAAATTGCCCTGAGATCCTAGAAGCAGAGGGTGAAATAGAAATTGAGGGAATTCACTGATCACCTCCTGAAACAGATCCCAAAAGAAAAAGTTCTAGGAATTTTATAGCCAAATTCCCAAACTCACAAGTCAATGAGAAAATACTAAAAGCTGCCAGAAACAAACAATTCAACTACTGTGGTTCTGTAGTCAGGATTACACAGTATCTGGCAGCATCTACACTAAGGGTTTGTAGGGAATGAAATATGACATTGTGAGAATCAACTACCCAGCAAAACTGAACATCCTTTTTCAGGGGGAAAAGATGGAATTTAAATGAAACAGGGACTTTTAAACTTTCCTATTGAAACAACCAGAGCTTAACAGAAAGTTTGATCTTTAGGTACAGGACTCTGGTGAACCATAGAGGAGGTGGATGAGATGGACTAAATATGAGGAACTTAATGATGTTGATCTGTTTGTATCCCTGCATGGGAAGAAGTTATAGATAACTGATATTCTCATTCATACAGGGCACAAGAAGGAGTGGATTATAATGGTATAATATAATAAAAAGATGGAATCAATGGGTGATAAAGGAAAGTACTGGGGGCAAGCAAAAGGAGAGGAAGAAGGGGCTAAGATATTTCACATAAGTGTCAAGAAAAATGCTTTTTTTTAATTTTTAAAGATTTTATTTGAGTTTTGAGTTTTACCAATCTTACTTCCCTCCCCTCTGCCTCCGCCACAGAAAGCAATCTGTCAGTCTTTATTTTGTTTCCCTGTTGTACATTGATCCAAATTGAGTGTGATGAGAGAGAAATCACATTCTTAAGGAAGAAACAAAGACTATAAGAGATAACAAGATCAGAAAATAAGATAGCTGTTTTCTTTTCTAAATTAAAGGGAATAGTCCTTGAAATTTGTTCAAACTCCACGGCCCTTTATCTGGATACAGATGGTATTCTCCATTGCAGACAGCCCAAAATTGTCCCTGGTAGTTGCACTGATGGAATGAGCAAGTCCATCAAGGTTGAAGATCACCCCCATGTTGCTGATAGAGTGTACAGTGATTTTCTGGTTCTGTTCATCTCACTCAGCATCAGTTCATGCAAAACCCTTCAGGCTTCCCTGAATTCCCATCCCTCTTGGTTTCTAATAGAACAATAGTGTTCCATGACATGCATATACCACAGTTTGCTAAGCTATTCCCCATTGAAGGACATTTACTTCATTTCCAATTCTTTGCCACCACAAACAGGGCTGCTATGAACATTTTTGTACAAGTGATGTTTTTACCCTTTTTTATCATCTCTTCAGGGTATAGACCCAGTAGTGGTATTGCTGGATCAAAGGGTATGCTCATTTTTGTTGCCCTTTGGGCATAGTTCCAACTTTCTCTCCAGAATGGATGAGTTCACAGGTCCACCAACAGTGTAATAGTGTCCCAGATTTCCCACAACCCTTCCAACAATGATCATTATCCTTTCTGGTCATATTGGCCAATCTGAGAGGTGTGAGGTGGTACCTCAGAGAAGCTTTAATTTGCATTTTTCTAATAATGATTTAGAGCAATTTTTCATATGGCTATGGATTGCTTTGATCTCATCTGTAAATTGCCTTTGCATATCCTTTGACCATTTGTCAATTGGGGAATTTTTTTGTTTTAAAAATATGACTCAGTTCTCTGTATACTTTAGAAATCAGTCCTTTGTCAGAATCATTAGTTGTAAAGATTGTTTCCCAATTTACTACATTTCTTTTGATCTTGGTTACAGTGGTCTTATCTGTGCAAAAGCTTTTTAATTTAATGTAATTGAAATCATCTAATTGGTTTTTGGTGATGTTCTCCAACTCTTCCTTAGTCATAAACTGCTCCCCTTTCCATAGATCTGACAGGTAAACTAGTCCTTGATCTTCTAATTTGCTTATAGTATTGTTTTTTATGTCTAAGTCCGGTAACCATTTGGATCATATCTTGGTAAAGGGTATTAGGTGTTGGCCTAATCTAAGTTTCTTCCATACTAACTTCCAATTGTACCAGCAGTTTTTAATCAAAGAGGGAGTTTTTATCCCAATAGCTGTACTCTTTGCCTTTATCAAACAGCAGCTTACTATAATCATCTCCTGCTTTTGCACCTAGTCTACTGCACTGGTCCACCACTCTATTTCTTAGCCAATGCCAGAAAGATTTGATGACTGATGCTTTAAAATATAATTTTAGATCAGGTAGGGCTAAGTGCCCTTCTTTTGCACTTTTTCATTAAATCCCTGGAAATTCTTGACTTTTTATTTCTCTATATAAATTTACTTACAATTTTTTCTAACTCATTAAAGTAATTTTTTTTGGAATTTTGATTGGTAGGGCACTAAACAGGTAGTTTAGGTTTTGTAGAATTGTCATTTGTATTATATTAGCTTTACCTATCCATGAGCTGTTGATATTTGCCCACTTATTTAAATCTGATTTAATTTGTGTGAGAAGTGTTTTATAATTGTTTTCAAAAAGTTTCTGAGTCTGTCTTGGCAAGTAGACTCCCAGGTATTTTATATTGTCTGAGGTTACTTTGAATGGGATTTCTCTTTCTAGCTCTTCCTGCTGTATCTTGCTAGTCATATATAGAAAGTTGAGGATTTATGAGGGTCTATTTTATGTCCTTCAACTTTGCTAAAATTCTGAATTGTTTCTAGTAGTTTTTTGGATGATTTCTTGTGATTCTCTAGGTATACCCTCATGTCATCTGCAAAGAGTGAGAGTTTTGTCTCTTCCTTCACAATTCTAATTCCTTCAATTTCTTTTTCTTCTCTTATTGATGAAGCTAACATTTCTAATATGATATTAAATCGTAGTGGTGATAATGGACACCCTTGTTTCACCCCTGATCTTATTGGGAATGCCTTTAGCCTCTTCCCATTTAATATAATGCTTGTTGATGGTTTCAAATAGATACTGCTAATTATTCTAAGGAATAGTCCATTTATTCTTACACTCTCTAGTGTTTTTAGTAGGAATGGATGCTATATTTTGTCAAAAGCTGAAAAAAAGCTTTTTTTAATGAAAAATTTTATTTATTTTGAATTTTACAATTTTTCCCCCTAATCCTGCTTCCTTCCCTACCCCTCCCAGAAGGCAGTCTGTTAGTCTTTACATTGAAGAAAAAACTTTTTCAATGGAGTGCAATGGGAGGGAAGGCGAGGGGGGAATGGGTGAACTTTCATTACCCCCAGAAATGACTCAGAGAGGAAATAACATACACACTTAATAGGTGTGATAGAAATAGGGTATAGAAATCTATCCTACCCTAGAGAAAAATGAGAAGAAAGGGATGGGATAAGGGGGAATGAGGGGAGGGAAGGTGGGGAATAGGTGATAGAGGAGAGGGAAGAGTGTGGGAGAGTGTTCTCAGATACAACACACTTTTGGACAGGGGCAGGATGAAAGGAGAGGGAGAGAGAATAGAATAAGTGAGAGTGGGGAGGAATAGAGTGGAGGAAAATACAGTTTCTAATAGTAACTATGGGAGAAATATTGAAGTAGCTTCTCTGGGGGACTGATGATAAAGAAGGCAATTCATCCCAGAGACAGAGCCATTGGAATCTGAGCACAGACTGAAGTACATTTTTTTTCTCTCACTATTCCTGAAATTTCTCATCTTCTTGCTGGGGAGGGGGTTTTATATTTACTCTCATGACAACGATTATTATAATAATATGAAATAAAAAATAAAAAATTAAGCATACATTATTAATTTACATTGAACATATGATTCTTATTTAAACATCTCATTCCCCTTAGAAAAAGAGCAAAATACTATAAATGCTGGGCAATGATAATACGTTTTCTTATTTTCATTTAAAGGATGTTATGTAGATTTTGCTTTTGGTTTTATATATACATCTATATTCCCTTCCATAAACATGTACTAAGAGATAAAGATTTTTTTTTTTTAGGTTTTTGCAAGGCAGTGGGGTTAAGTGGCTTGCCCAAGGCCACACAGCTAGGTAATTATTAAGTGTCTGAGACTGGATTTGAACTCAGGTACTCCTGACTCCAGGGCCGGTGTTTTATCCACTGTGCCACCTAGCTGCCCCAGAGATAAAGATTATTACAAACTTTCTTCCTTTACCAACAAAAGACCTTGTGAGATTGTAGACAATATATTATCAACATTGATTTAACATCAAAACAAATCAGATAGGGGTGGCTAGGTGGTCTCAGGGGATAGAACACAGGTCCTGGAGTCAGGAGTATCAGAGTTCAAATAAGACCTCAGATACTTAGTATTTGCTAGCTAGGTGGCCTTGGGCAAGCCACTTAAAGCCATTTGCCTTGCAAAAAAAAACAAACCCTAAAAAAAAAATATAACAAAAAACCAAGTCAGATTACAATATTTCTCTTTCCCAGAAGAAATCAGTGAATATTTTATATATGATTTGATATTTCCAAATTCCTTGACATACAATTTATCCCAATATATTTTCCTTCTTAATAATACACATAAATTCTCAAGACTTGTTACAGAACTTTCAAAGTTGACTAAATTATTCTTATTTAGCTCTCAGATAATTTCTTCTTTTAAACACAAGGTGATGAACCTTTTCCTATCATAGGCCTTCCCATCCTCTTTTCAAAGCCTCTTGAGGGCAGAAAGTCTATATTTACTAAACCTTAAAGTCTCAATTAACATAAGTTGAATACAGCTGTCAATCAATGCCAGGTTAACAAAAGCTTAGCTCACAGCAGAGATCATTTCACAAACTTTGCAACTTTCAAACTTTCAAATGACAAATGACATTAAGATTCCCTAGTGACAGAATAGGCTCAGATCCCAAGTTTATTACTTAATTTTAAATTAGACTTTTTTTGAGCAATTCAATTCAAAACCCAAACAAAAGAGAAGAGGAACATTTAACTCATGTAACTCTATTTCCGATCTGAATTACACACACACACACACACACACACACACACACACACACACACATATATACATACAGACATACATACACATACACACATACACACGGACACAAACACAGAGACAACTCTTTCAAATTTCAGATTTCAAATTTCCCAAAGTGAGATTTTTGGACATCCTGGCCTGCACCAAAAGTCTCAAAATTTAGAAACATTTCCCCATCTCTCCAGGCCAGTGGAGAGATGTGAAAATGTCTTATTGATGTTTAAACACACACACACACACACACACACACACACAAATTATCTTATAATTTTTTGAATGTACCAATTAAGACCAGTTAAAAATAATTTTTAAAATCAGAATTTATTTATGAGCCTCTTATATGTATTTTGAAAGAGCCAATCAATGGTTAAAATTGAATGCATTCTTAAGTAACTTTATAAAGTTCAAATCCAGTTACTCTATTACAGAGATATTAGTTATTAGCACAGGCTTAATTAAGAGATAAAATCTGAATTTCCTAGTCCCAGAAAAAGTTATCTTCTCTCTCTATTTTTCCTTAACTAATTGACCAGTTACTCAATCTGCCCATTTTCCCTTCCCCCCCTCCCAAAGGTGGGACTTTCTCAGTCCAAGTAATGTCTTTAGGGAATGGAGATTAGAATTGATTAAGCTTGTGCAGTCTAAGGAAAACATGGTTGTTGTCCAACCTCCCTCTTCCCCAAACCAGGAAGAAGGCATGGGGGTCCCCTATTCTAATCAATGAGACTAAAATATATTTTGGGGAGCTCTTACTCTTCTTGCAGTGAAGCATGCATTCTATCTGAGACTTTGGTTTGAGTGTCTAAGTTCTAAAAAGTAAGATTTTCCTTCTCCCTACCTCCTCCCCCTGCAGAGGGTGGGGGCAACAGAGAAAGATGCAGCATTTCATAGAAAGAGTTCCACCCAAAGATAATTTTCCTGAGCTCAGTTGTTTGGCTTTTGTCAAGCTTAATTCCTTTCAAGGAGCTAGCACACAGCTGGGGTGGGGGTGGGATGGAAGTCTTTTGTACCAAATTTTCCCCATGTTTTAATTCTCCTAAACTTTTAGATAGGCAAACAGGAGAATTGGACATAAGCCAAACTTCCTTCCTTAAAACACCCCAGTGCTGCCATCTCTGGTCAGCCTGAACAAAACACGGGACAGGCCCATAAAAGTGCTACTTGGAAACACCACATGTGATCAGCCTATGAGCCCCCTCTGACATCACACCTCTGCAAACTCCCCTCAAAATTCAACCTTTTTCTGTTTTCCCTGGACAAAAAAAGGGAAACACAAACAGAAGGAGGACTAAAGATTCAATAATTTTTCTACTTTTCTAAAAATCTAAAATCTAAAAAAAAAGGGGGGTATATTTCTCACCTATGGATCTCAAACCAGTTTCCCAAGTCTGGGCAGAAATTTTTTTATATATTTATTTTATTTCTCTCCATTGTGCATGCATATTTCCAAGTTACAAAATTTCCCTCCACTCTTCCTTCCTACCCAGCTCCCCTCAGGAGTGAACAGTCAGGTTAGCATTTTACATATATATTTTGTTAAACATATTTACAAATTAGTAATTTTTGACATGAGGAATTACAATAAAGGGAAAGAGATAGATAAGAGAAATTTTTATAAAATGTTCATCAGATCCAGTAGGGTTTTGTTTTGTTTTGTTTTTCTTCCTCTGATTGGGAATAATATAGACCATTACCAGTCTAATACAGTTGTCCTAGCTCTCTGGACTGTTAAGAGGAGTTTCATCCATCAAGGTTGTTCATCTCATAATGTTGTTGATGAGTACATTGCTTTCATGGCTGTACTCCCTTTGCTCAGCATCAGAGCCCATAAGTCATTCCATGCTTCTGTAGAGTTTGACCATTTATGATTTCTTAGAGAACAATAATATTCCATAGTATTCATGTACCATGGCTTGTTTAGTCACTCACTAATTGATGGGCATCCCCTCAAATTCCAATTCTTTGCCACTACAAAAAGAGCTGCTAAGAATATTTTCAAATATTTAGAATTTTTCCCATTTTTTTTGAAATTTCTTCTGGATATAGTCCTAGAATTGGAATTTCTGGGTTAAAGTGTATGAACAGTTTTATTGCTCTTTGGGCATTGTTCCATATTGCTCTCCAGAAAGATTGTATCTGTTGGAAACTCCACCAGCAATGCATCATTGTCCTTATCCTCCCATAACCTCTCCAATATTATCTTCCTTTTTTCTTACCTAGGCTAATCTAATAGGTGAGAGATAGCACCTCATTGTTGTTTTAATTTGCATTTCTCTAATCAACAGTGATTTGGAGCATTTTTTCATATGACTATATCTATCTATCTATCTATCTATCTATCTATCTATCTATCTTCAATTTCTTCATTTGAAAACTGTCTGTTCATATACTTTTACCATTTATCCATTGAGGAATGACTTGTGACCTTATAAATTTGATGCAATTTATATATTAGAAACCAGAAATCCTGGTTGTAAAGATTTTTCCCTAGCTTTCTGCTATTCTTCTAATTTTGGCAGCATTGATTTTATTAGTGCAAAACTTTTTAAATTTAATATTGTTAAAATCATTCAATTTGCAGTTTATAATGTGCTCTAATTCTTGTTTGGTCATAAATTTGTCCCTTTACCAAACATCAGATAGGGTATCTTTTGATCTATTAAGTTACCTATGGTATCACTCTTTTTGTCTAAATCCTATACCCATTTTGACCTTATTTTGTTATAGGGTATGAAATGTGGATCTGTGCCTAGTTTTTGCCATACTATTTTCTAGTTTTCCCAACAATTTTTGTCAAATAGTGAGTTCTTATCCCAGAGACTGATGTTTTTGAGTTTCTCAAGTAGTGGACTGCTGTAGTTATTTATTGCAGTTTCTTTTGAACCTATCTTAATCCAATGTCCATTACTCTATTTCTATTTTTTAATTAAAGATTTTTTTTAAATTTATTTTGAGTTTTATAATTTTTCTCCCATTCTTACTTCACTTCCCCCACCCCGCACAACAGAAAGCAATTTGAAAGTCTTTACATTGTTTCCATGTTGTACATTGATCCAAATTGAGAGTGATGAGAGAGAAATCATATCCTTAAGGAAGAAACAGAAGGTATAAGAGATAACAAGATCTTACAATAAGATATCAGTTTTTCCCCTAAATTAAAGGGAATAGTCCTTGAACTTTGTTCAAACTCCACAGTTCTTTATCTGGTTGCAGATGGTATTCTCCATTGCAGACAACCCAAAATTGTCCCTGATTGTTGCACTGATGAAATAAACATGTCCATCAAGGTTGATCATCACCCCCATGTTGCTGTTAGGGTGTACAGTGTTTTTCTGGTTCTTCTCAACTCACTCAGCATCAGTTCATGCAAATCCCTCCAGACTTCCCTGAATTGCCATCCCTCCTGGTTTCTAATGGAACTACAGTGTTCCATGACATACATATACCACAGTTTGCTAAGCCATTCCCCATTGAAGGACATTTACTTGATTTCCAATTCTTTGCCACCACAAACAGGGCTGCTATGACTACTTTTGTACAAGTGATGTTTTTACCCTTTTTCATCATCTCTTCAGGGTATAGACCCAGTAGTGGTATTGCTGGATCAAAAGGGCATGCTCATTTTTGTTGCCCTTTGGGCATAGTTCCAGACTGCTCTCCAGAAAGGTTGGATGAGTTCACAGCTCCACCAACAGTGTAATAGTGTCCCAGATATCCTACAACCCTTCCAACACTGATCATTATCCTTTCTGATCATATTGGCCAGTCTGAGAGGTGTGAGGTGATACCTCAGAGAAGCTTTAATTTGCATTTCTCTAATAATGATTTAGAGCAATTTTTCATATGACTATGGATTGCTTTGATCTCCTCATCTGTAAATTGCCTTTGCATGTCCTTTGACCATTTGTCAACTGGGAAATGGCTTTTTTTTTTAATATGACAGTTCTCTGTATATTTTGGAAATGAATCCTTTGTAAGAAACATTAGTTGTAAAGATTGTTTCCCAGTATAGTACATTTCTTTTGATGTTGGTTACATTGGTTTTATCTGTGCAAAAGCTTTTTAGTTTAATGTAATCAAAATAGTCGAGTTTGTTTTTGGGAATGTTCTCCATCTCTTCCTTAGTCATAAACTGCTTATTTTTCCATAGATCTGACAGGTAATCTAGTCCTTGATCTTCTAATTTGCTTATAGTATTTTTTTTTATGTCTAAATCCTGTATCCATTTGGATCTTATCTTGGTATAGAGTGTGAGATGTTGATCTAATCTAAGTTTTTTCCATACTAACTTCCAATTTTCCCAGTAATTTTTATCAAAGAGAGAATTTTCATCCCAACACCTGGACTCTTTGGGTTAATCAAGCAGCAGATTACTATAATCATTTCCTGATATTGCACCTAGTCTATTCCACTGGTCCACCACTCTATTTCTTAGCCAATGCCAGAAAGATTTGATGATTGATGCTTTATAATATAATTTTAGATCAGGTAGGGTTAAGCCCCCTTCTTTTGCACGTTTTCATTAAATCCCTGGAAATTCTTGACTTTTTATTTCTCCTTATGAATTTACTTACAACTTTTTTGAACTCATTAAAGTATTTTTTTGGAATTTTGTTTGGTAGGACACTAAACAGGTAGTTTAATTTTTGGTAGAATTGTCATTTTTATTATATTAACTCTACCTATCCATGAGCTGTTGATATTTGCCCAGTTATTTAAATCTGAATTAATTTGTGTGAGAAGTGTTTTATAATTGTTTTCAAAAAGTTTCTGAGTCTGCTTTGGCAAATAGACTCCCAGGTAATTTTATATTGTCTGAGGTCACTTTGAAGGCATTTCTCTTTCTAGCTCTGCCTGCTGTATCTTGCTAGTCATATATAGAAATGTTGAGGATTTATGAGGGTTTATTTTATATCCTTCAACTTTGCTAAAATTGCTATCTGTTTCCAGTAATTTATTGGATGATATCTTAGGATTCTCTAGGTATACCCTCATGTCATCTGCAAAGAGTGAGAGCTTTGTCTCTTTCTTCCCAATTCTAATTCCTTAAATTTCTTTTTCTTCTCTAATTGCTGAAGTTAACATTTCTAATATGATATTGAATAGTAGTCGTGATAATGGGCACCCTTGCTTCACCCTGATCTTATTGGGAATGCCTCTTAGCCTCTCTCAATTTAATATAATGCTTGTTGATTGTTTCAGATAGATACTAATAATTATTCTAAGGAATAGTCCATTTAGTCCTACACTCTCTTTTAGTAGTCAAAAGCTTTTTTTAGCATCTATTGATAGAATCATATGATTTCTGTTAGGCTTGTTTTTGATTTAATTGATTATACTAACAGTTTTCATAATATTGAACCAATCCTGTATTCCTGGGATAAATCCCACTTAATCAAAATGTATTATCCCAGTGATGACTTGTTGTAATCATTTTGCTTAGATTTTATTTAAGATTTTTGCATCATATTCATCAGGGAGATAGGTCTATAACTTTCTTTCTCTGTTTTAACTCTTCCTGCTTTTGGTATCATCACCATCTTGGTTTCATAGAAAGAGCTAGGCAGAGTTCCATCTTCCCCTATTTTCCCAAAGAGTTTATATAGAATTGTAACCAATTGTTCCTTAAATGTTTGATAGAATTCATTTGTGAATCCATCAGGCCTTGGAGATTTTTTCTTAGTGAGTTTAATGATGGCTTGTTGAATTTCTTTTTCTGAGATAGGGTTGTTTAAGTATTTAATCTCCTCTTCATTTAATCTGGGCAACATATATTTTTGTAAATATTCATCTATTTCACTTAGATTGTCAAATTTATTGGCATAGAGTTGGGCAAAATAATTTCAAATTATTACATTAATTTCCTCCTCATTGGTGGTGAGTTCACCTTTTTCGTTTATGATACTAACAATTTGGTTTTCTTCTTTCTTTTTTAAAATCAAATTAACTAGAGGTTTATCAATTTTATTGGTTTTTTTCATAAAAAAACTTTTGGTTTTAATTGTTAATTCAATAATTTTTTTGCTTTCAATTTTATTAATTTCTCCTTTAAGTTTTAGAATTTCTAATTGGTATTTAATAGGGGATTTTTAATTTGTTCTTTAATTTTTTAGTTGAATATTTAGTTCATTGATTTCCTCTTTCTCTAATTTATTCATGTAAGCATTTAAAGATATAACATATCCCCTGAGAGCTGCTTTGAGTGAATCTCATAGTTTATGGTATGTTGTTTCATTATTTTCATTATCTAGGATAAAATGATTAATTTTTTCTATAACTTGTTTTTTGATCCACTCGTTCTTTAAAATGAAGTTATTCAGTTTCCAATTGGTTCTGGGTCTCTTTCTCCCTGGCCTCATATTGCAAATAACCTTTATTCCATTGTGATCTGAGAAAGATGTATTCACTATTTCTGCCTTTCTGCAGTTGATCATTAGTTTTTTATGTCCTAGTACATGGTCAATTTTTGTATAAGTGCCATATACTGCAGAAAAAAGGTATATTCCTTTCTATCCCCATTCAATTTCCTCCATACCTCTACTATATCTAGTTTTTCTGACAATCTATTTACCTCCTTAACTTCTTTCTTGTTTATTTTTATGATTCGGTTTATCTAGATCTGAGAGTGGGAGGTTGAGGTCTCCCACTAGTAGAGTTTTGCTGTCTATGTCTTCCTGTACTACTCTCAGCTTCTCATCTAAGAATTTGCATACTATCCCATTGGGTGCATATATATTCAGTATTGAAATCACTATAGTCTATGGTACCTTCCAGGAGGATGTAGTTTCCTTCCTTATCTCTTTTAATGCTATCTATTTTTGCAGTTGCTTTGTCTGAGATAAGGATTGCTATCCCTGCTTTTTTCACTTCAGCTGAAGCAAAATAAATTTTGATCCAACCTTTTTCCTTTACTCTATATGTAGCTCTCTACTTCAAATGAGTTTCTTGTAAGGAGAATATTGTAGGATTCTGGTTTTTAATCCACTCTGCTATTCGCTTACGTTTTAAGGAAGAGTTCATCCCATTTACATTCAAAGTTATAATTACTAATTCTTTATTGCTCTCCATGCTATCTTCCTTCTGTTTGTATTTTCCTCCCCTTCCCCCCTTTATCCATATTCCCCAGTATTTTGTTTCTGAATACCACCCCTTCAGTGTGTTTACCCTCCTATATCCACCCCCCTCTTCTTTCTTTCCCCTTTCCTTTTTTCCCTTTCCTCCCTTTTTTGTTAGTTCCCCTTTTTTCTCCCCCTCCCTTTCTCTGTCCCCCTCCCCTTTTCCCCTTTTAATACTTGAGAGATTAGATGTTTTTTAAGTTAATTGAGTATGTGTGTAATTTGACTTCAAACCAAGTCTGATGAGAAGAAGGTTCAGGTGTTTCTCATCTCCTCCCTTCTTCTTCCCCTTTATTTCCATAGGTATTTTGTACCTCTTAGTGTAATGAGATTTACCCCCATTCAATCCCCTCCCTCCTCCTGTCTCCTTCCTGTCTCCCCTTTTAAGGAGGTAGTGTTTTTAAAATCATTCTATATGAGTCATAGAAAATTCTGAGTATCCATCACTTCTAGCTAAGTACATTCTATCTAATAGAGTTACTATTCTTGAGAGTTAATAGAATCTTTCTCCCAAGTAGTGTTATAGACCATTTCATCTTATTATTATCCATCTCATGGATAAGTCATGAGTGTCCATCACTTCTGGCTAGGTATATTCTTTCTGTTAGAGTTACAATTCTCAAGAGTTAAGAGAATCTTTCTCCCATGCTGGGATATAGCCAGTTTCAACTTATTGGATAGCAGTTTTTTTCTTTACCCCCTCTCTTTTTTTTAACCTTTTCATGTGTCTCTTGAACCTCCTGTTTGATGTCTAAATTTTCTATTTAGCTCTGGTCTTTTCATCAGGAATTTTTGAAATTCTTCCATTTCATTAAATGTCCATCTTTTCCCTTGAAAAAGAAGGCTCAGCTTTGCGGGATAGTAGATTCTTGGCTGCATTCCAAGCTCCCTTGCTCTTCAGAATATCTGGTTCCAGCCCTTTGATCCCTTAATGTTGATGCAGCCAGGTCTTGCGTAATCCTTACTGCGGCTCCTTGGTATTTAAATTTTTTCTTTCTGGCTGCTTCCAGGATTTTCTCTTTTGTTTGATAGCTCTGGAATTTGGCCACAACATTCCTTGGTAATTTCATTTTAGGATTTCTTTATGGAGGTGATCAATATATACTTTCAGTAACTACTTTTCCCTCTGGTTCCATGATATCAGGGCAATTTTCCATCACTAGATCCTGTAATAGTAAGTCCAGGCTTTTTTTTTTTTTCTCTTCAATGTTTTCAGGAAGTCCAATAATTCTCAGGTTGTCCCTCCTTGACCTATTCTCAAGGTCAGTGGTTTTGCTGCTGAGGTAGTTTACATTATCTTCTATTTTTCTATTTTTTTGATTTTGTTTAACAGGCTCTTGTTGTCTCATGAAGTCATTAGTTTCCACAGACTACATTCTTTTTTTTTTTTTTAGGGAGGAGTTTTCTTCATTTACCTTTTGCAACCCCTTTTCTACTTTGTCAGTTCTACTTTTGAAAGAGCTTGAGGATCTGAGAGTATTATTCTAATTTTGTATTTGTCCAATTGATGATCTGAGAGATTTATTCTCATTTGGTATTTTTCCAATTGAGGATCTGAGAGATTTATTCTCATTTTGCATCTGACCAATTAAGGATCTGAGAGAATTATTCTTATTTTGTATTTGTCCAATTGTATTTTCCAATGATTTGTTTGCTTGTTGTAAAGTGTTAATTGTCTCTCCCAAATTTTCCAATTTATTTTTAAACTCCTTTCTTATTTCTTAAAGGAAGTCTTTGTGTGTTGGAGACCAGATCATATTCTCCTCAGAGGTTGTAGGTCTCTCTGAGTTAGGGTCTTTTCCTTCCAAGAATTTTTCTATGGATCCACCTTTCTGCTGACCTTTCTTCATTTTGCTAAGACCTTGAGTTGGGGAGGGGCTGGTTCTCAGAGGTCTGGTTGGGATCCCTAGAAGCTTTACTCACTGAGTGCAATTTCCCCCAATGGTCTGGCCAGTAGGAGGTGCTGGCTGCTTTCTATGGAGTGTCTGTGACCTTGATTGAGGCCTACTCACTTAGCCTGGAGGGATGGATCAAAGCTGTTAAATACTTTTGTCTTCAGTCAATGGTGGGCTTTACCCTTAGGTGAGGTCATCTCTCTCCCTATTGTCAGCTAGGCTGGTTCTTCTGCTCATACACCTGTGCCTGGCACAGAAGTCTGTAATTGTGTTTGTTTTGGGAAGAGGCCTCAGTGACAATGGAGGTGGACTCAGAGTTCCTTAGACCTGAGAAGCCCAGGGATGGTGTCTGCAGCTCTCCTGCACTGGAATACTCCCACCAGCTCTGTTGACAAGCTCCAGAGGGTCAGTACCAACATCAGTGCGCTAGTTGACCAGGCTCTAGCCCCATTCATCAAGCAGGTCTGGCTCTTGGGCCCTCAGGCTCCTGAGACTTCAACCCCGTTGCTAATCAGGCTGATCCATGACTGATCCTCCCTCTGTACCTGGACTCACCCAGGGCTGCAGAAGGCAAATCCTGAGGTAGATGTTCTTTCTCCTGGCTTTTCTTTCTGGGTTTTGTAGATCATATTTCTGTTAAAAGGTTTGGTTCATATAATAGATGGGGAAAGATAAGAAGACTAGAACTGTGCCTGTTTTCTCTCTGCCATCTTGGCCAGAAGTTGACCATTACTCTATTTCTTAACCAGTATCAGGCAGTTTTGATGACTGCTGCTTTATAGTATAGTTTAAGATCTGGTAGAGCTAGGGCACCTTCCTTTACATCTTTTTCCATCAGTTCCCTTGCCTTTTTGTTGCTCCAGATGAATTTTGTTACTATTTTTTCTAGCTTTGTAAAGTAGTTATTTGGTAGTTTCATTGGTATGGTATTGAATAAATAATTTGATTTGGGTAGAATTGTCATTTTGATTATATTAGCTTGACCTAACCATGAGCATTTTACATTTTCCCAGTTATTTAGATCTGACTTTATTTGGGTGAGGAGCACTTTATAATTGTGTTTATATAGTTTTTGGGTTTGTATTGGGAGGTAGAATCACAAGTATTTAATGTTGATACAGTTATTTTTTTTTTAGGTTTTTGCAAGGCAAATGAGGTTAAGTGGCTTGCCCAAGGCCACACAGCTAGGTAATTAGTAAGTTTCTGAGACCGGATTTGGACCCAGGTACTCCTGACTCCAGGGCTGGTGCTTTATCCACTAGGCCACCTAGCCTCCCGATACAGTTATTTTAAATGGAATTTCTTTTTCTATCTCTTGTTCTTGGGCTTTGTAGTTCATAGATAGAAATGCTGATGATTTATGTGGGCTTATTTTATATCCTGCTACTTTGCTGAATTTGTAATTGTTTCAAGGAGGTTTTAAAATGATTTTCTCATGTTCTCTAGATATACCATCATATTATCTACAAAGAGTGAAAGTTTTGCTTCCTCATTGCCAATTTTAATATCTTCAATTTCTTTTTCTTCTCTTATTGCTACTGCTAGCATTTCTGATACTACATTGAATAGTAATGGTGATAGCAGGCACCTTTGTTTCACCCCTGAATTTACTGGAAAAGCTCTGAGTTTATTCCCCTTAAATATATTACATATTGATACTTTTAGATAGGTACTATTTATTATTTTACAGAAAACTCCATTTATCCCTAAACTTTCTAGTGTTTTTAATAGTAATGATATTTAAATTTTTATCAAAGGCCTTTTCAGCATCTATGGAGATAATCATATGATTTCTGTTGGTTTTACTATTGTTAAGTTTATGATGAGCATTTCCTAATGTTGAATGTTCCCTGCCTGCCTGGTAAAAATTCAACTGGATTATGGTGTATTGTCCTGGTAATAACTTACTGTAGTCTCATTGCTAAAATTTTATTTAATATTCTTACATCAACATTCATTAGGGGCATTGGTCTATAATCTTTTTTTCTGTTTTGGTTCTTCCTGGTTGGTATCATGGCAGCAGCATGATGGTGTCATAAAAGGAGTTTGGTAGAACCCCTTCCTCTTCTTTTTTAAAAATAATTTATGTAGAATAGGAATTAATTTTTCCTTAAATGTTTGGTAGAATTCACTGGCAAGTCCATCTGGACCTTGAGACTTTTTCTTAGGGAGTTTATTGATGTTTCTTCAATTTCTCTTTCTGAAATGGGGTTATTTATGTAATTTATTTCCTCTTCTGTTAATCTTGGCAGTTTGTATTTTTGTAAATGTTCATCCAAGTTGTCCAGTTTGTTGGCATATAGTTTGATAAAGTAGCTCTGAATCATCTCTTTCATTTCCTCCTCACTGGTGGTTAGTTCACCCTTTTCATGTTTTTACTGGTGATTTGGTTATCTTCTTTATTTTTAAATCAGATTAACCAGGGGTTTATCTATTTTATTGACTTTTTCATAAAACCAACTCTTAGTTTTATTTATGAGATCAATGGTTTTCTTGCTTTCCATTTTATTAATGTCACCCTTGATTTTCAGAATTCCTAATTTGGTATTTAATTAGGATCCTTAATTTGTTATTTTTCTTGCTTTTTTAGTTGCATACCCAATTCATTGTTCTCCTCTTTCGCTATTTTATTCATATAGGCATTTAGAGATATAGAGTTTCCCCTTAAAACTGTCTTGGTTGCATCCTATAAATTTTCTTACCATTTTCTTGGATATAATTGTTGATTATTTTTATTATTTGCTGTTTGATTCAACCATTATTTAAGATAAAATTATTTAATTTTGAATTAGTTTTTGGTTTTTCTTTCCATGGTTCTTTATTACATGTAATTTTTATTGCAACATGATCTGAGAAGTATGTATTTATTATTTCTTTTTTTTCTGCATTTGATTTTAAGGTTTTTTTGTGCCCTAGTACATGGTCAGTTTTGGTGAAGGTGTCATGTACTGCCAAGAAAAAGGTAGCCCCATTAAATTTTCTCCAGAAGTCTATCATTACCAAGTTTTCTAAGACTTCATTTGCCTTCTTAACTTCCTTTTTGTTTATTTTTTTTATTAGATTTATCTAGTTCTTAGAGAGGGAGATTGAGGTCTCCCATTATTAAAGTTTTGATGTCTATTTCTCCTTGTAATTCACTCTCCTTTTCCTTTAGGAATCTGGATGGTATTCTACTAGATGTATCTATGTTTAGTAATCATATAGCTTCATTACCAATGGTGCCTTTTAAAAAGATGTAGTTTCTTTCCTTATTCCTTTTAATGATTTTGACCTTTACTTTTACTTTGTCTGTGATTATGATCCCTACCCCAGATTTTTTTACTTCACCTGAGGCACAATAGTTTTTGCTCCAACCTTTTACCTTTAGCCTGCGTGTATCTCTGCTTCACAAATGCATTTCTTGTAAACAACACATTGTAGGATTCTTGTTTTTACTCCATTCTGCTATTTTCTGTTTTATGGGACAGTTCATCTCATTCACATTTCTAGTTAAGATGACTAATTCTGTTTTTCTCTCCATGCTATGTTTTTCCATTTATTGTTAGCTCTTTCTTTTTCTCTTACTCCCCCTCCCAGATTTTACTACATTTCCCTTTTGATTTTTCTTTAAGAATTAAACTTTCAGTTTATTTTCACTTATCCCTTCCCTTTAATTAATCCCTTCTTCCCTTATCTTTCCTGTTACCTGTCACCCCACCCCCTCCCTGTAGATTAAGTGATATTTTTAAAACCCAAGTGGGAATGTATCTTATTCACTCACTAGGCTAAATTTATTGAATAGAATTTGCTCAGCATTCACATTCTCCCTTCCTTCCCTCTCAAATTATAAACTTTTGTGCCTTTTCCCTTGGTGCTCTAATGTTATTAATCAGGTATCATCAAACACAGTCCAATTATTGGGCTGCTTGATAACCTCCTAATATTAACAAGATATCATCACAGATTATTTACTGGATTGCTTGATCAGAGGCATTGCCTCAAATTGCATCAAATTGTAATTATAATCATTTTTTCAGGCACACACATTCCTCTTCATGAGCTAAAGTATCATCCAAAACCTTATCATTTCTTGAACTATTTTTGCCCCCCCAGGCCTATTTTCTTTCACACCCCCCCCCCCCCAGGTACTTACCTTGTTAAGTGAAGCACAGGGCCCTGATTTAATTAACTGGAAGAATCTTGAAGATCTCTTGAAGATCTGGAAGTCTCACTGAGAATCTTACATGTGATTCTAAGCAACAGAGATATTGTCTCAGGTTCTCACAACTTATGGTGCCCTCATTAGACAAGGTACTTAGTACCTTGTGATTAAAGTGAGTCATAGTATAATGAGACACTTAAGTTGAAGATAACACTCTTGCCTTTTTTCAGGGCTTTTTTGTCTCAAACATAGTGATGTGATCTTGGACCTCTTCAACTGAGGGACAAGACCCAATTATACCCTTATCCTTTAGGTTCATTCACTTGAATTATATTCTACCCTTTGCCTTTCCTTAGAGAATTAAAATTTTAAAGAATTAGAATTGTTCTATCTTCCCTTTTAGGGATCAACATTTTTAAAAACAATTTTTTTTCAGTGCCCTTTTTCATTTACTTTTTTTTGGTAACTCTTAAGTTGGGTGTTTGGCAATTGAATTCTCTAGTTTTGGTCTTGTTGTCAGGAAGTTCTGGAAGTCCTGTATTTTATTGAACATCCATATTTTTCTTTGACATTATATGCTGAATTTTGCAGGGTAGTACATTCTAGGTTGCAATTCCAGGTCCTTAGGTCTCCAAATAATGTTATTCCAGTTCTTCCAGTCCTTCAAAGTTGAGGCTTATAGGTTCTGTTAGTCTGATTGTATTGCCTTTGAATTTGAATTGTTTTCTTTTTGGTGTTTGAAATATTTCCTCTTTTATTTGAGAGTTCTGGAATTTGGTTATTACAGCCCTTGGAGTTTTTATCCTGGGGTCTCTTTCTGGAGGGGTTCTGTGTATTCTTTCAATTGTTATACTGTTATCTTGTTGTTGGGGCAGTTTTCCCTTATAATTTCCTACCTGATGTTTTCCAGGTTCTTCTTTTGGTCCAGGCTTTCTAGTAGTCCAATGATTCATAGATTGTCTCACCTGGATCTGTTTTCCAGGTCATTCATTTTTCCTAGAAGGTATTTTACATTTTCTTCAGTTTTTTCAGCCTTTTTATTTTGCTTGATGAAATCTTGTAGACCTGTAGATTCTTTAATTTCTAACTGTTCAATCTAATTTTTAGGATTTTATTGTCTTCAATTATCTTCTGTTTCCTTTTCCAGTTGGTTATTTTTACTTTTAGTGGCATTGATCTCTTTGGTCATCATGTCACAATTTCCTACATGACTTTCATTTCATTTTTCCATTTTTCTTCTTCCTCTTTTCTTTGGTTTTTAAATTCTTTATTAAGCTCTTCGATGAGCTTTTATATTTGAGTCTAATTTATAGACTTTTGATACTTCTGTGATTCTTGGCTCCTTTCTTCTTCAGACATGGCATTGCTATCATCCTTATCTGTGAAGTATGTGTCTATAGTGAGCACTCTTTTAGCTTTTTTTTATTCATTTTTGTTGTTGTAGTTCTGCTTCTGGGGTATATGAAGTATAGATCCAGGCTTTTATTTTGCAGAGCCTGGGGTCTGATCCCTGGCTTGTTGTTGGCTAAGATGTTGCCTATTCTGTCCAGGCCTTGCCTTTGCAGATGTTTGTTTTGTGCTTTATGTTCAGTTTGTGACTTAACAGAGACTTTTCCCAAGTCAGTCCTCTGTTATACCCCAGTGCTATCATGGTTCAGACTTTGTTTTAGATTGGGATCTTCCCTTATGGAAAGCTGCTGGGACCTCAGTTATTATTAAGCTGTTGGGATTTGGACTACACTGTGGCTAAATGCTTATTTCTGGCTTTCCCTGCTCTCCTGCCTCCTGGACTTTACTTCCCCTTTTCCCCTGAGACAGACTTTCACAGAAGATTCTCCATGGATGTCTACAGTTCAAAACTTCTTTGAATCTTCTCTTTTTCTTGGTGAAATCTGTAGTGTGGATGTCAGAGGAGAGGTTTCATTTATCTTTGGTAGGAAAGACTCCGGGAGCAGCTTAGTTTCATGCCATCATCTTGGCTCCACCTGGATTTGTTTTGGGGCAGAAATATTTCCTGACTGGCTTGACAAAATGAAGCTGGCTTGTTTGAATTTTATTCTGCCGTGTGAGGAATCACCACTTAGACGCAAGAAAGCAAGTGTGGAAATTTATTAAAAATGAGTTATTTGGGGAGAGAGAGAGAGAGAGAGAGAGAGAGAGAGAGAGAGAGAGAGAGAGAGAGAGAGAGAGCAGGCAGCTATTAGCTTGGGTTAACCAGGCCAAATGGTGATGCCCATGCATCTCTGTGTAGTTTAATCAAGAGCCAGAGGAAGGCCCATCCTTCTGGATGGGAAGCCAAAGGAAGCAAGAGAACTTGAAGGGTGACTCTTCCTTTTAAATACCCCAGCATTATATGCTGGACAGGGTGGTGTTTGGGGTGTGGTCCTATCACCTGGGACAAGGTATCTTCCCATGGGAATCTATGAGCTGGTCCTTCCTGTTTCAAGGCACTTAATGTCCACTTTAAACATTTCATTTCTTGCCTGATAGTGTTCAGGTCAAGATTAACAGGGTCAAGGTAGAAATACAAACACTGTCCAAGGGAGGCAGAATATCAGGAGCAGAGACCTCCATCTACTTGAATGATTTTGTTTTTGCTAGTTCACAATTCTCTACATCATTTCCATGCATCATAGTTTCTACTCCCTGCCTCTATACTTGGCCTCTATGATTTCTACAATCAAATAGAATAAGTCAAATCCTTCCCCTGAAGAGAGAAAATAGGAGCAAAAAAGAAATCACACTCCACTAGGAGCTATTAATTCCTTCTAGGGAAAACAAAAATTCCTCACATTGGCATTTTAGGGCTTTAACAAAGCCTGGATTTGGTGTACATTTCCAGACTTATTTTATGTTACTCTCCTCATGTTCCTTGTTATAATCAAACAAGTTTACTTATTGCTCATGGATTAATAAGGAAGAATCAAAAAAGGGAGATCATTTCCCTCATGGAGCTTACATCCTAATGAAGGAAAGGGAATACATAGGAAAAAGATGAAAAGTATATGTGTATATGGGGTGGTGAGGATTCAGGGAAGTTACCAATAGGAAGTATTGTGGAAAAGTTTGGAGACTTAGAAGAACAACTGGAAGAAGAATTGAAAAATATATGCCCTTTGAACTTCATTTTGAATTGAAAAATAAAAGACCCATTCTTAAAACAAAAGTTCTTGGAGCAACCTACAATGGGAGAAGGGGATTTGGGGAGTGGATCTATGTCCCCATGAGAAGATTGCTGAACTAAATTAACTTTCAGTGTGAAAGGAGAAGAGCCATGGAAGTAAAATTAGAAAAGTCAGAACCAGAGCCAGGAGAAGAATGAGGTCATTGAACAGATTGTTCTCTAGGGCTAGAAGGCATTTTTTTTTCCTTTTTTACATTTACCACCAATATCTTCAAGAATATTTAACTTCCTCAAGATTCATTTCAGGTAGATATCTTCAGCTGAAACTATTGCTTTCCTTAGCTTTTAGAACCCTTTATCACTTTGACCTAGATCATATTTCTTTTTTTTTCTTTTTTAGATTTTTGCAAGGCAAATGGGGTTAAGTGGCTTGCCCAAGGCCACACAGCTAGGTAATTATTAAGTGTCTGAGTTAGGATTTGAATCCAGGTACTCCTGACTCCAGGGCCAGTGCTTTATCCACTGCACCACCTAGCTGCTCCTAGATCGTATTTCTTTATCTCTCTATGTTATATCTCCCCAGCAGAAAGTGAACTTCCTGATGGTAGGTGATTGTTTTTCTCATTCTTTCTTTGTATCTTAAGTGATACTCTAGTGGTTGCTATTTCATTCTCCATCTCATTTTACAGATGAGGAAACTGAAGCAAACAGGATTACATCACTGGACCAGGGTCATGGAGCAATTAAATGTCTAAGGTAGATTTGAACTCCATCGTGTCACATTAATTGCTCACCTTTCACATGGTAAGCATTTAATCAAAGCATGCTCTTTGATTGACTTTTCATGCCATTTTCCTGGCTTTCTGTCATTTGCAATTCTGACAAACCTGTCATTATATGGATTTTATCCAAATCACTGATAAAACTGATAAAATAAAAACCTTTGGTCATGTCATTCAATATAACATAATTCTAATTTCTTAATTTAAAAAATGAGTTGTTTTATTGCCTATTAGTCCATAGAGTGACTCCTTGAGAGTTATTGAAATGTTAAATAGTACAATGCCATACACACAATAGTATGGGAAGAGGAAGAGGGTTATTTGTTCAGAAATTTAAAAAAAGTAATGATGACCCTATTTGGATGCATGAAGCAAAAATAAAAAGTCCAGCTTTTAACAAAGGACAAAAAAGCTTTCAGTCCTGTATATCCACATTATTTTTCTACAATAATGACAGTGGCAGTAGAAAATGAATCATATTTTGCTACAAGTTAACCATGTTTAGATTCCATTTCTATTTTGAGTGAGCACTTAGTTGATATGAAGTGGAATTTATTTTAAGAAAGGTTATCAAACATTTTTAGAAATAGGAAAATGACATTTTCTTAGGTGACTTTGATTGTCAGTTAAACCATTTTATCTCTCTCTCTTTCTCTAACCAATAAAATAAAAGCTGATTTGTGAGTGGAAATAATTCCTAATTAGGTCTCACCTTGTATATCCTTGGAAAATTTTCTACAGATAGCTCTTCCTACTTCTTTGGTCATTTGATTATCTCATCTGCATTCAATAAAGCCAATGTTCTGGGACTTTGGCTTTAAGAGACTTTCTAGTGCAATCTGGAACTTCCTCAGTGTTGTTGGTGGGAATTGTAGCAGATGACTAGTTCTTCTCAGTTCCTCACTTTTTAAACATTGTTATATTAAAGACTGGAATTAGGACTTAATCACTTATAAACCTATAAATGATGATCATGGAGGATACAAAACAAGCAAACAATACAGTCTACTCTCAGGAACCTTACATTCTAATGGGGGAGAAGAATATATAGAAGGAAGATATAAGTAGGGGAATATAGGAATCCTACCCACTTCAGGGTGAGTATATTATCAATGAGGTGAAGTATGTGTAAGTAGGAAATTAAATAAGTTAAGTCCAGAGAAGGATGAAGATGATAAAGAACATTTCAGATGAAGCCTAAATGAACTTATGATGATTAGCCAAAAGAAGAGGAAACAGTTGCTATCAGGTATTTCATGCTTTATCATAGTAATGAAGACTTGTCTGCTGATGATATGACTAGGAGTATAGATGGAAGTTGCAGAGAGGCAAATTTCAACTTCATATATTGACAAAAATTCTGTAGAAGAATGAACTGTTTAGTAAGGTACAATAACTAGAGATATTTTATGTGGTCTACATAATTAATTGCTGATTATTTTTGTTGTTGTTGTTGCTGTGTTTGCTGGTTAGGTAGGAATAAGACTAACTGACCTTTGAAGTTCTTTCTAATTTGGGGATTTTGTGATTCTGTGATGCTAACATTTTTATTGAATATTTGGCATTCCTTTAGGCATGATGATCAATAATAATTCATTTTTGTAATAGTTACAGTCAATTATGGTTCACATATTTTTATTTAACATAGATAGTTTTTAAAAGTGACAAATAATCATAATGATCTTTTAAAGACAATGTTTCCAAAAATATTATCTAATGGTCTGTTTATGACTGAAGTTAGCAAAAATTTTAGTGAACATATTCACCCTTAGCTATGAAAAATCCTATTATTGTTCACTGTTCTATCTCTTTATATCAGAATCTAGAGCAATTTCAGCTGGTTTTCTAAACTGTAGCTTGGGATTGGATTTGATTTATTTATCAAGTTTATAAGGTCATTGTTGGCTGACTTTATTTTTGGCAACAGGAGTTTTCTTTCTTTTGAGGCAATAGAGCATGTTACTTTGGTCAAACTCATGATCAATTAGCAACTTGACACAGCTTGTCTAGTGCCAAGGGTCATTTTCAGTAGCCATCAAAATGCAGGGAGTTTTGTTTTTCTTTCTATCAGGGATTTGTATGATCTGATATTGAACAGGTACTGAATCACCAGATTAATAAATAGCTTCCAGGCTCAAGAATTCCTGAATTCAAACTAGCCTGGAAGAAACTTGATTTCCTGAATCAGTTCCTATCATTTTCATGAGGCCATACAGAGAGAAAAATAAATACTTAGTCAGACTATCTATTGGACCAGCCTCAATAAACTTCTAGAAAAAAGGTATGGTTCAGTTTCAAATTTAGACTAATAAATAGAAAGACAAAAGATTCAATCATTATTTTTCACTACATACAGAATTCAGCAAGGGTATTTTTTATCAGTATTTAGTATAAAATTGGTATTGCATTTTTGAATTTGACTTGGTAAATATGATATTTTTATAAAAAAGCTATATAGGTATTAACCCTTTTGTCATTATCCATTGGATTGTAACTTCTCTTAGGCCAGGGACTATTTGCTTTTATGTAGGATATCACAAAAGTGTTAGAGGCTATTGAAGCCTAAAATTGGACTAAGGCTTTTGGGAAACTTTGTGTTTTCCTACCCAGTGTGTGAAACATAACATATAATAAATATCTCTTCATTTGTTCACTCATTCCCATGTTGGGCAAAACACATTCAACATTTAAGATATTAATTCAGGAATTCATTGCTTTACTTTGCCCTGCTTATGATATATAATCTTCATTTGTAGATTTGGGTAATATTTATTTCATCTTTGGAGACAGAGAGACATATAGAGAGGAGAGTACAATATATGGTAAAGGTGTACAACCAATTTAGCATTTCATTGACTAACAAGAGTATTGGAAAAGCTAATTAAACTTATAGTTCTTATTGTTAGCAATCAAGTTTAATTAATCAAATGCCTGCATTAGTTTATATCATATAACAGATAATGTAAATATTAACCCCACCAGGAGCATCTTACTAACCTGATTTCCTAGGGCTTCCCATTAAATATGGATTCATATTAGTAATTAATGGCAATGTTTCCTCTTTCACTAGCTAAAGGCCTTGTTTCTCCCTCCAAGGAGGTTGTCCTGACAAATAAGTACATCTCTGTCAACAGTCAGCATTATCCATAAATGGATACAGGGCATGCTTGAGTCTCAAGTATGGGGAATGCTGGTACTAACCTTATTTAAATCCAAATCAGTCTGAAGACTTTAAATCCTTGGTGAGTTTCTTATTGTTCTTTGAATATTACCAAATTCTTTTTTTTGTTTTTTTAATATTTAATATTTATTTATTTATCCTTTTTTGTAAAAATAATGTTTTTTATACATTAATAAAATATCTTGTTTAAGAGTAAACAAAATACCCCCTTCCCCCAAAAAAATATAGACTCCCTTGAGTGATAAAGGGGAGAGAAAAAAATTAAAATAAAAAGATAATAGTAATAATTGTAGGTATAGCCAGGTGGCGCAATGGACAGAGCACCAGCCCTGGAGCCAGGAGCACTTGAGTCCATATCTGGCCCCATACACCCAACAATCACCCAGCTGTGTGACATGCAAGCCACCTCAACCCCACTGCCCTGCAAAAACCAAAAAAAAAAAAAAAAAAAAAAAGACCCGAAATAAAATAGTAATAATAGTAGGGGTGGCTGGGTGGCAGACAGAGCATTGGACCTAGAGCCAGGAGCACCCAGGTCCAAATCTGGCCTCAGACACCCAATGATCACCCTGCTATGTGGCCCCAGGCAAACCACCCAGACCCATTTGCCTTGCACCCCTCCTCCCCAAAAATAATAAAAAATGTGCTTCAGTCTTTGTTCTAACACCAACAACTCTGTCACGGGTGGATCACATTCTTTATGATAAGTCCATGGCAAAAGTTACTTCCATATTTTTCAACCATTAGCATTGCTGATCATAACTCCCTTCTTTGTATTTCTCCACTACCATGTACTACATTTTCTCTCTCCTTTCACTCTGACTCTGCTGTAAGGTATCTGAGTGGCACAGCTGACAGACCCCTGGTCCTGGGGCCAAGAGGCCCCGAGCCCCCTTACCACCCCTTAGGCCCAGCATCCACCTGGCCCTATGGTCCCAGACAGGCCATCCAATCCCAGCCCCTTGCAAGAAGTAAAAAAGAAATTGTGTTATATCTGACCACTTGCTTACCATGGTCCATCCTCTCCTCCATCACTCACACCCCCCCTTCCCCCTGTCCCCCCTCTTACTCCAGATGCCTATACCCCATTAAGTATATATGGCGTTTCCTTTCCTAGCCACCTCTGATGAGAACAAAGATTCCCTCTTTCCCCCTTGTCTTCCCCCCCTTCCATATCATTGCAATAGCTCATTGTAATAAAGAAAAATATTATTATATGAAATATCTTGGCCTATTCCCCCTCTCCTTTTTCTTTCTCCCATTACATTTCCCTTTTCTCTATTGACTCCATTTTTACACCATATTTTATCTTCAAATTCAGCTTTCTCCTGTGCTTCAACTATAAAAGGTCCTTCTTCCTGCTCTATTAACTGAGAAGGTTCATATGAGTATTATCAGTGTCATTTTTCTATACACAAGTACATGCAGTTCATCATTATTAAGTCCCTCATATTTTCACCTTCTCCTCCAATCTCTGTGGTTCACCTGAGTCCTGTATTTGAAGATAAAACATTCTGTTCAGTTCTGGCCATTCCAAAAGGAACATTTGAAATTCCCCTGGTTCATTGAAAATCCATCTCTTTCCCTGGAAGCGGAAATTCATTTTTGCTGGGTAGTTGATTCTCAGTTGCATTCCAAGCTCTTTTGCCTTCTGGTATATTATATTCCAAGCCCTATGAGCTTTTAATGTAGTTGCTGCTGAGTCCTGTGAGATCCTGACTGAAGCTCCAAGATATTTGAATTGTGTCCTTCTGGCTGCTTGTAATATTTTTCTTTGACTTGGGAGTTCTGGAACTTGGCTATAATATTCCTGGGGGTTGGTTTTTTGAAATCTGTTTCTCGGGGGGATCTGTGGATTCTCTCCATTTCTATTTTGCCCTCTGCTTCTAGGATATCAGGGCAATTTTCCTGTAGTAATTCTTTGAAAATGATGTAAGGCTCTTTTCCTGATCATGACTTTCATGTATTCCAATAATTTTTAAATTATCTTTCCTAAATCTGCTTTCCATATCAGTTGTTTTTTCAATGAGATGTTTCACATTTCCTTCTAATTTTTCATTTTTTTGGTTTTTGAAGTAATGAGTCCTTATTTCTCATAAATTCATCAATATCCTTGAGTTCTATTCTTTGTCTGAAGGATTTGTTTTCCTCAAAGAGTTTTCTTATCTCTTTTTCCATCTGGCCAATTTTGCTTTTTAAAGCATTCTTCTCCTCAGTAACTTTTTGAACTGTTTTATCCATTTGACCTAAGCTGGTTTTTAGCATGCTATTTTCTTCAGCATTTTTTTTTTTGGATTTCCTTGACTAGGCTGCTGACTTCATTTTCATGCTTTTCCTGCATCTCTCTCTCATTTCTTTTCCCAGTTTTTCTTCTAACTCCCTCATTTGATTTTCAAAGTCTTTTTTGAGCTCTGTCATAGCCTCATCCCAATTTCTGTTTTTCGTGGCCTGATCCCAATTTCTGTTTTTCATGGAGTCTTTAGAAGCAGGAGCTTGTGTTTCCTTATCTTCAGACTGAGTATATTTATCTTTCTTGGGAGTATAGATAATGTATTTCTCAATGGTGTTCCTCTTTTTAATCTGCTTGCTCATTTTCCCAGCCTAAGCCTGTTTTTTGGGTGCTTCCTGAGCTTTTGGGACACTCCCACTAGGGTCTCAATGTGTGAGGCTCTGTCCTCCCTCCTGGTCTGTGAATGACCATATGCGCTCCCTTGTGCCATGGGGCTGCTGTGAGCTGTGACTCCCAGCACCCTGGGGCTGCCTCTGGGAGGCTGAAGTTCTTTCTCATTGGTCGGCTGCTCCTCTGGCGAGCTGCCCCTCCAACCCCGGGGAGCAGAGCCTTTCTGCTCTTTTCCATGTTACCTTGAGTAGAAGAATTGCATTACTGGGTCCTTCTGTGGGTCCTGTCTCTTGAAAATTTAGTTAAAGTCCTTAGTTTCGAAGATTTATGAGAGAGTGCCTAAGGCTAAGATCTGTTCTTGTCGCCATCTTGGCTCCGCCTATTGCCAAATTCTGATTAGTGATTATCTAAGTCTATTATGAAAGGAAATGTCAATCAAAAATAAAACCATTTGCAAGTACTATCAGGTGTTCACCAGGTTTGTGAAAGAAGCATATCATTAGCATTTCTTTACCAAATTTGGAGGACACACACATATGTCATTATTAAACTATACCACTCAAGTCCATTTGTTATTATAGGTAAGAAACATTCTCACTATATTTTGGTCAGAGTTTGCTTTTTGGTGTGAAAATTAATACTAAAACTGAAGGAAGGTTGGACTTTTCATACTAATTTAGATTTTGACTACTTTATATTCTTCTTTATTCTGCTCTTTTCATTTTCAATTTAATTTACTGAGTATTTGTTGAAAACCTATTCACTATGTGCTCAGAACTACACAAGGGATTGGATGGCATAACAGAAAAGTATATTACATGGTCCCTGTTATCAAAGAATTGATATTTTTGGTTTCATGTTTCCTTGTTATTTTTTGTATTGCCATTTTGTCTTATTGTCAAGTTAATATATTCAACATAATGGGGAAAAGCACAAGTTTATAAAATTAAAAATGTTTAGACTACAAAGTGCAAGAGCTCTTCTTAATTTTTCTCAGAGCCCTGATGCATGGGGAAGATTATATTTGAATGATCATCTAAAACTATCCAGTTTGAAATAAAATTGATATGCTACAAAGTTAATCATGTCTAATTTCTCTAATGGGTCCAAGAAAAAGGTTTCCTTCCCAGAGCCTTAGTCTCTCCTCCAGTGCCTATTTCAATAAATGATACTTGATGTTTCATCAAGACCTTTTAAGGTCTTCAGTGAAAATTTTACAACATTAATGAAGGTTGATCATGATGTAAAATTTTCATTGAAGGTCTTAAAATAAAGCTGTGAAGGGTTATACCTCTGAGATTTCTGACAGTAGGTCAGTGCACTATTGATTAGTGCCATTAATCCTTTCTGGATATTATTCTACTCCATATATTGAAAGATATTGTAAGCTATGATAAAAATAGAAAATAATTCTGAGTGGTTTCATGATCAAATGGCAAGAAAATAGGTCAAAGGAAATTTTTTCAGAGTCACCATCATCATCATATAGATACAAAGTTCTAGCACAGATTCTTTTCCATTTCAGTAGAACTGTCAGTTTGACACTTGAAGATATAAAACTTTGACCAAATCTTTTGTCACAGGCATACCATATGTTTAGTTTTAAACCCTGATTTAGAGATCAGTGGAAGATATAGAGTCAAGAACAGGTCTGTCTTGCTATTGAAGAAGACTAAAATTGTAGAGAGAGGTCTTGATTCTCACATTCTTGGAAATAAACAACACCCTTTTTTGGTCTACTTGAGAAATTATGACTAGCAATGTCATAGATTGATCAAATCATTTCAAGAAGGGGTGGAGCTGGGGCGGCTAGGTGGCATAGTGGATAAAGCACCAGCCTTGGAGTCAGGAGTACCTGGGTTCAAATCCGGACTCAGACACTTAATAATTACCTAGCTGTGTGGCCTTGGGCAAGCCACTTAATCCCATTTGCCTTGCAAAAAAAACCCACCTAAAATACCCCCCTAAAAAAACCTAAGAAGGGGTGGAGCCAATTGACAGAGAGAAGTCAGGAACTCCCTTGAACTGGCTCCCCTCAGGAAAAATACACAAACTTAAGCCTCTTAGTGAATTCTGGAGTGATAGAACTCACAAAAAGACAGTGTGGATCAATTTTCCAGCTTATAATTTCTTGGAAGTACTTTAGGAAAGGTCTTCCTCACTTGAATGCAGTGGGAGCCTGGTACAGTTCAGTGCAGGAGTGTAAAGGGGAAATCAGTGGGATTCTCTGAGTTTTAGCACAGAGCAGCAACCTAGGCCCCTGAATCTGGGCAGGCTAGTAGCACAATAGGTTACTTATGAATCCTCCAGCCCCAGTGCAGAAGGAAAATTATGAGCCCTCAGAATCTCTGTATAGCCAGTACTATTAGGCTGGTAACCCCAGTACAGTGGGGAAGTCACCATTATCTGAGGTCCAAGTGTGGAAAATCTGTGAGCAGTCACCTGAGCCTGAGCACAAGAATGTTGGGACCTGATTTCCAGTCAAGGTGGTGGAGAGAACCTAGGCACTGTTTTTTTTTTTAATTTTTTTAAGTTTTATTTTTTTATTCTCATTTTGTACAAATGTTTTTTTTTTACATTAATGAAATATTCTTGTTTAAGAGTAAAGGAAATACCCCCCTCCCCCCATGAATATAGACTTGCTTGAGGGATAAAGTAAAGGGGAGAGGAAAAAAAATTAAAATAAAAAATAATAGTAATAATTGTAGGTATGGCCAGGTGCAGCAATGGATGAAGCACCAGCCCTAGAGCTACGAGCACCCGAGCCCATATCCAGCATCGTAGACCCAACAATCACCCAGCTGTGTGACATGCAAGCCACCTGATCCCCACTGCCCTGAAAAAACCAAAAAGAAGAAAAAAAAGACACAAAATAAAATAAAATAGTAATAATAGTAGGGGTGGCTGGGTGGCTGACAGAGTATTGGCCCTTGAGCCAGGAGCACTCGGGTCCAAATCCAGCCTCAGACACCCAAAGATCACCCTGCTATGTGGCACCAGGCAGGCCACCCAGCACCATTTGCCCTGCACCCTCCCCCAAATAATAATAATAAAAAATGTGCTTCAGTCTTTGTTCCAACACCAACAGCTCTGTCATGGGTGGATCACATTCTTTATGGTAAGTCCATCGCACAAGTTACTTCCCTATTTTTCCAATGTTGCCACTACTGATCGCAACTCCCTCCTTTCTTATTTCTCCATTACCATGTACTATATTTTCTCTCTCCTTTCACTCTGACTCTGCTGTAGGGTAGCTGAGTGGTGCAGCAGACAGATCCCTGGTCCTGGGGCCAAGAGGTCCTGAGCCCTCGTACCACCCCTTAGGCCCAGAATCCACCTGGCCCTATGGTTGTGGACAGGCCTTCCAATCCCAACCCCTTGCAAGAAGTAAAAAAGAAAATGTGTTATATATGACCACTCTCCCCCCATGGTCATCCTCTCCTCCTCCATTCACATCCCCACCCCTTCCCCCTGCTCCCCCCACCTTCTTACTCCAGATGTCTATACCCCATTGAGTATATATGCTGTTTCCTCTCCTAGCCACCTCTGATGAGAGCAAAGGTTCCCTCATTCCCCCTTGCCTCTCCCCTTCCATATCATTGCAATAGCTCATTATAATAAAGAAAAATCTTATTATATGAAATATCTTGGCCTATTCCCCCTCTCTTTTTTCTTTCTCCGATTACATTTCCCTTTTTTTCTATTGACTCCATTTTTACACCATATTTTATCTTCGAATTCAGCTTTCTCCTGTGCTTCAACTATAAAAGCTCCCTCTACCTGCTCTATTAACTGACAAGGTTCATATGAGTATTATCAGTGTCATTTTTCTATGCAGGAATACATACAGTTCATCATCATTAAGTCCCTCATATTTCCCCCCTCTCCTCCAATCTCCATGCTTCACCTGAGTCCTGTAGCTGAAGAACAAACCTTCTGGTCAGCTCTGGCCATTCCAAAAGGAACATTTGAAATTTTCCTGGTTCATTGAAGGTCCATCTTTTTCCCTGGAAGAGGACATTCAGACTTGCTGAGTAGTTCATTCTTGGCTGCATTCTAAGCTCTTTTGCCTTCCGGTATATTGTATTCCAAGCCCTACGAGCTTCCAATGTAGTTGCTGCTAAGTCCTGTGTGATCCTGACTGCAGCTCCACGATATTTGAACTGTGTCTTTCTGGCTGCTTGTAATATTTTCTCTTTGACTTGGGAGTTCTGGAACTTGGCTATAATATTCCTAGGGCTTGATTTTTTGGGATCTCTTTCTCGGGGGGATAGGTGGATTCTCTCCATTTCTTTTTTGCCCTCTGCTTCTAGAATATTAGGGCAATTTTCCTGTAGTAAATCTTTGAAAATGATGTCAAGGCTCTTTTCCTGATCATGACTTTCAGCTATTCTAGTAATTTTTAAATTATCTTTCCTAAGTCTGTTTTCCATATCAGTTGTTTTTTTATTGAGATATTTCACATTTTCTTCTAATTTTTCATTTTTTTGGTTTTGAAGTATTGATTCCTGATTTCTGGTAAATTCATCAATCTCCCTGAATTCTATTCTTTGTCTGAAGGATTTGTTCTCCTCAGTTTTCTTATCTCTTTTTCCATGTGGCCAATTTTGCTTTTTAAGGCATTCTTCTCCTCAATAACTTTTTGAACTGTTTTATCCATTTGCCATAAGCTGGTTTTTAGCATGCTATTTTCTTCAGCATTTTTTTGGATTTCCTTGACTAAGCTGATGATTTCATTTTCATCTTTTTTTCCTGCATCTCTCATTTTTTTTCCCATTTTTTCTTCTAACTCCCTCATTTGATTTTCAAAGTCTTTTTTGAGCTCTGTCATAGCCTGATCCCAGTTTCTGTTTTTCTTGTAGTCTTTAGATGCTAGAGCTTGTGTTTCCTCATCTTCAGACTGAGTATATCCATCCTTCTTGGGATCATAGATAATATATTTCTCAATGGTGTTCCTCTTTTTTCTCTGCTTGCTCATTTTCCCAGCCTAAGCCTGTTTTAGGGTGCTTCCTGAGCTTTTGGGGCACTCCCACAAGGGTCTCAGTGTGTGAGGCTCTGTCCTCCCTCCTGGTCTGTGAATAACCATATGCTCTCCCATCTGCCACAGGCCTGAGGTGGAGGGGGCCGCTGCTGTTCTGTGTGGGGGCCTAGACTGCGATAATATCTGAATGTCTTCAGAGCTCCACAGTCCTCTTCCAGGGGCAGAGGACAGAGCTCTGCAGTCTGTCTTCACTCCCCTCCATCAGCTCAATGGGCTCATGCCCTGGGGGCTCCTGCTTACACAGTCCTGTTCCTGGATTTGGGCTACCAGAAAGACCATGCTGCTTGCTGTGTGCCCTGAGTGCTGGGCTCCTCATGCTCGCTCTGGCAGGGGTCTCCCCGCTGTTCCTTTACTTTGTGCCCCACTTTGTGCCTGGTGCTCCCCGTGGTGTAGCTCAGGTGACTCCCCCACTGCTGTAAGCTGGGGCTCCCAGTGCCCTGGGGCTTCCTCCAGGAGGCTGAAGTTCTTTGCCTCTGGCAGGCTGCCCCTCTGGCAGGCCTCCCCTATGACCCAGGGGAGCAGAGCCTTTCTGCTCTTTTCCAGGTTACCTTGAGTAGGAGAACTGCCTCTCTGGGTCCCTTTGTGGGTTCTGTCTCTCAAAAGTTTAGTTAGAGTCCGTAGTTTAGAAGTTTTATCAGAGAGTGCCTAAGACTCGATCCTTTCTTGTTGCCATCTTGGCTCCACCCCCTGTTTTCTTTTTTTTAAAGATTTTATTTATTTTGAATTTTACAATTTTTTCCCTAATCTTAATTCCCTCCCCCCACCCTCCACAGGAGGCAATTTGCCAGTTTTCACATTGTTTCCATGGTATGCACTGATCTAAATTGAATGGTACGAGAGACAAATCATATCCTTAAGGAAGAAACATAAAGTATGATATATAACAGAATTACATAAGATAACATATTTTTAAAATTAAAGGTAATAGTCTTTGGTCTTTTGTTCAAATTCCACAATTCTTTCTCAGGAAACAGATGGCATTCTCTGTCACAGATATCCCCAAATTGTGCCTTATTGTGACCCTCTAGGCACTGTTTTAAGCTCTCTTGGCTTTCCTGTAGAGCTAATATGAACCAAGACTCTTAATAGATTTTGGAATCACAGAAACCAGAGAAGAACTGAGGAGAATATTCACCAACAAGGTCTGTCTCAGGGGAACATGGGCATGCAGAAGCAGAGAGCAGAGACCCAGCATAGGGGAGGTGGGGTGAGGCTGGAGGACTAATCTGAGAACAGCAATGGAAGCATTTGCTGTGTATGTGGTGGATAGAAGATCTCCAGCAAGGTGACCAGACATCTATCTGGTCAGCTTGGGTGGTCTGGAAGAACTGGCCTTGAGCCCCTGTATTTCTAGTGGAGCCCTCTTCCCCCAATTTCTGTGGGAGAACATAGAGACTTTTCCCATAACAAACAGTGCCCCCCACCACCACCTTGTGTTTGCACCTTGCCCCAAGAATTGTGGGTGGGCAGATCTCCCCTAGCACTGATTATGAATTTAGTAGATTAACTATCTAGCCCAAGGGCTCAGCCCATATTGTTTGAGGACAGTGTAGATCCTACCATGTCCACTCTTACCCCCAACCCGACCCAGACATAGGGAGTGGGTCACTAATCAATATCACAGACAATCCAGAAAAAAACTTATGGAAACTGAGTAAGACCCTGAAGTGGGCAAGACCTCTAAGGATCTTAACACCGATGGTCTTTGAATCAGCTCCTCCCCCAAACAAGTCCCGAGGGAAAGGGCCCAAAATGAAGAAAGACCAGCACAAAAGGAAAGGGGTCCATGAAATGTTACTTTAAAGACAAAGTAGAGGCCTAGAGCTTCAGAGAAGAATATGAATTTATCTCCAGTTCTGAAAAACTTCTCAGAAGATTTCATAAAACAGTTTAAAACTAAGTGAACAAAAAGGTATCCAATAAGATGAAACTGACTATTTCCCTTCCTTGGAGAAAGATTCTCATACCTTTTGAGAATTATAATTCTATTAGAGGGAATATATTTAGCAGAAGTATGAAAAAATCATGACTTGTCCATGACTCTGAGAGAATGATTTAAAAATAATATCTCCTTAAAAGGGGGGGGGCAACAAAGGGATTGGAGGAAAGAGGAGATTGAATGGTGCAAATTTCATCACATGAAGAGGTTCAAAAGGCTTATTGCAATAGAGGGGAATAAGGAAAGAGGTGAGAACTGCCTCAATCTTACTCTCATCAGATTTGGCTCCAAGAGTGTTTAACACATACACACACACACACACACACACACACACACACACACACACACACACGAAGTTGAGTTTAGAAACTTACCTTTCAAGTGTTGAGGGGAAAAGGGGAGGGGGAGGAAAAGAGAAATTGATAGAAGGAAGGGAAGAAAGAAGGGGCAAATGAAAAGTGAAAAGAAAAGGGAGGGGGTTGGATAGAAGGGGGGAAACACATTGAAGGAGGTAGTAACAAAATACTGGGGAATGGGGATAAGGGGAAAATTACAAACGGAGGGAAGATAGCATGGAAAGCAATAAAAAATTAGTAATTATTACTTTGAATATGAATGGGATGAACTCTCCCATAAAATGTAAGGGGACAGAAGAGCGATTAAAAACCAAAATGCTACAAAAAAGTTGCTTACAAGAAACTTTATAAACAAACTTTAAAGAAGAGAGATACATACAGAAGAAAGGTAAAAGGCTGGAACAGAATATATTATACATCAGCTGAAGTGAAAAGACAAGGGTAGCAATCCTTATCTCCCACAAAGCAGCTACAAAAAGAGATCTCATTAAAAGAAGTAAGGACAGAAACCATACCCTCCTAAAACATAGCATAGACAATGAAGCAAATTCAATACTGAATATGTGTGTACCAAGTACCCAAATCCTTTTAGGTGAAGCTGAATGAGTTACGGAAGGACATAGACAGCAACACTCTACTGGTGGGGGACCTTAACCTTCCTCTCTCAAAATTAGATAAATATAACTATAAAATAAAAAAAAAGAAGAGAGGTAAGGAGGTAAATAGAATGTTAGAAAACTTAGACACAAGAGACCTTTGGAGAAAACTGAACAGGGATAGAAAAAAATGCAACTATTTTGGAAAAAATACAACTATTTTTCTGCAAAACAGGGCACATGCACAAAAAGTGATCCTATATAAGGGCATACAAAACTCATAATCAAATGCAGAAAGTTAGAACTATTGAATGCATTCTTTTCTGACCATGAGACAAAAAAATCACTTGCAATAATGGGTCATGAAGCAATAAACCTAAAATTAATTTGAAACTAAATAATTTCATTTTAAAGGATGAGTGGATGAAACAACAAATTGTAGGAAGAATTAGTGATTTCTTTCAAGACAATGACAATAATGAGACAGCATACCAAAATTTATGGAATACAGCCAAAACAGTCATTAGGGGATATATTATGTCTCTAATTGTTTGCATGAATAAAATAGAGAAAGAACAGATCAATGAACTGAGCAAGTTAGAGAAAGAATAAATTAAACCCCCCACTTAAACACCAAATTAGAAATTCTAAAAATTAAAGGAGAAATTAATAAAATTGAAAGCAAGAAAACTATTGAACTAATAAATAAAACCAAGAGTTGGTTTATGAAAAAACCCCCCAATAAAATAGATAAACCTTTGGTTAATTTGATTAAAAAAGAAGAAAACCGAATTACTAGTATGAAAAATGAAAGAAGTGAATCAGTGAGGAGGAAATTAAAATAATAATTCATTACTCTTTTGTCAATAAATTTGATAATCTAAATGAAGTGAACAAATACTTACAAAAATATAAATTGTCCAGCTTAAGAAGAAAATAAAAATCTAAATAACCCTGTTTCACAAAAAGAAATTCAACAAGCCATCAATGAACTCCCTAAGAAAAAATCTCCAGGGTCAGTTGTATCCAAAAATGAATTCTATGAAAAATTCAAGGAATAATTGATTCCAATTTTATATAAATTATTTGGAAAACCTAATTTCTTCCATGACAGCAATATGGTGCTGATACCTAAACCAGGAAGATTCAAAACAGAGAAAGTTCATAGGCTGATTTCCCTAATGAGCTTGGATGCAAAAATCTTAAATAAAATATTAGCAAAGTGGATACAGCAGATTATCACTAGGCTAATACCCTATGACCAAACAGGATTTATCCAAGGAATTCAGGGTTGGTTGAATATTGGGAAAATTATCAGCATAATTGGCTATATCAATAAAAAACTTAACAGAAATCATATGATTATCTCAATAAATGCTGAAAAAACTTTTAACCAAATACAGCTCCCATTCCTACTAAAAACACCAGAGAGCACAGGAATAAATGGATTGTTCTTTAAAATGATCAGTAGTATCAACAATCATTATATGCTTTGGGGATAAACTAGTAGCATTCCCATTAAATTCAGGGGTGAAACAAGTATGGCTGTTATCACAATTACTATTCATTTTTGTTTTAGAAATGTTAGCTTCAGCAAAATAGAAATTGAAGGAATTAGAACTGAGAAGAAAGAAACAAAATTCTTATTCTTTGCAGATGACATGATGGTAAACCTAGAGAATCCAAAAAGTCATCTAAAAAACTTCTGGAAACAATTAACAACTTTAGCAGAATCACAGGATCTAAAATACACTTACACAAATCCTCAGCATTTCTATATATTACTAACAAAATACAGCAGTAAGAATGAGACAGAGAAATCCCATTTAAAATAACATCATAAATAAATAAACATCATAAATAAATACTTGAGAGTCTTCTTGCCAAGGCAGACTCAGAAACTCCATGAAAACAACTATAAAACACTTTAAACAAATAAAATCACATCTATCTAAATAATTGGACAAATATCAACTGCTCATGAACAGACCAAACTAATATAATAAAAATGATATTTCTACCTAAATTAAAATACTTATTTAGTACTGTAACAATCAAACTTTCAAAAAATTACTTTAGTGAACTAGAAAAAAATGTAACTAAATTCATTTGGAGAAACAAAAAGGCAAGAATATCAAGGGATTTAATGGAAAAAATTTTAAAAGAGGGAATTTAATCTTTTTAGATTTTTTTTTTTGCAAGGCAAACAGGGTTAAGTGGCTTGCCCAAGGCCACACGGCTAGGTAATTATTAAGTATCTGAGACTGATTTGAACCCAGGTACTCCTGACTCCAGTGCCGGTGCTTTATGCATTATGCCACCTAGCCGCCCCAAGGGAACTTAATCTTACCAAATCTAAAATTATTTTATAAAGCATCAGTCATCAAAACTGTCTGTTACTGGCTAAGAAATAGAGTGGTGGCTCAGTGGAAAAAATTAAATGCATAGGAGATAGCAGGAAATCATTTTAATAATCTTCTGTTTGATAAACCTAAAGAGTTCAGCGTCTGAAATAAGCATTCACTCATCGATTAAAAACTGCTGGGAAATTTGGAAGATAGTATGGCAGAAACGAGGATTAGACCAACATCTCACACCTGATACCAAAATAAGCTTAAAATAAGTGCAGGACTTAGAAATAAAAGGCTATATTATAAGCAAATTAAGAGAACAAGGAATAGTTTACCTATCAGATCTATGGAAATGAAATGAGCAGTTTATGACCAAGGAAGAGATAGAGAACATTATAATAAACGAACTAGATAATTTTGATTATATTAAATTAAAAAGGGTTTTTTACACAAACAAAACCATTCTACTCCAGATCAAAAGAAACAAATTTTTAGAGTTAGTCTTTCTGAAAAGGGCTTGTTTTCAAAATATATAGAAAACTGAGTCAAATTTATTAAAAAAAATACAAGCCATTCTTCAGTTGACAAATGGTCAATGGATAAGTAAAAAAAGCAATTTTCAGATGAGGAAATCAAAGCTATCTATGGTCATAAGAAAAATTGCTCTAAATGATTACTGATTAGAGAAAAGCAAATTAAAGCATCACAATTAATTCTCACAACTTACACCAATGGACCAATGGACCAATATGACCAGAAAGGATATTGATTGATATTGGAGGGGATGTGAGAAATCTGGAACACTAATGCATTGTTGGTGAAACTCAGAACTGATACAACCTTTCTGGAGAGCAATTTGGAATTATGCCCAAAGGTTAATAAAAGTGTGCATGCCCTTTGATTCAGCAATACCACTGCTGGGACTATTCCCTGAGGAGATCATGAAAAGGGTAAAAACCCTACATGTATAAAAATATTTATAGCAGCTATGTTAGTAGGGGCAAAGAATTAGAAATCAAAGGGATGTCCATCAAATGGGGAATAGTTGAACAAATTGTGATCGTTGTATGTGATGTGATACTATTGTTCGATTAGAAATCAGGAAGGATGGAATTTCAGAGAAGCCTGGAAAAACTTGCATGAACTGATGCCTTAAAAACAACATGGTGTGATGATCAGCCTTGTTCCTCACTCCATCAGTGCAATATTTAGGGGCAATTTTAGGGGATCTGTGATGGAGAATACTATTTGTATCCAAAGAACTGTGGAGTTTAAACCACGATTATTGTCTTCAGTTTTTAAAAAGTTGTCTTATGAATAACATAATTTTGCTTTCTCTAATATTTTCTTCATTCCTTAAGGATATTTTGTTTCTCTAAACACATTCAATTTTGATACATGCATATCATGGAAACAAATGTAAAGACTATCAGAGAGCCTTCTGTTGGTGGGAGGGGGAAGGAAGGAAGGGAAGGAGAACATTGTAAAATTCAAAACCTTGCAAAATTGATTGGTAGAAACTACTACTGTATATAATTGGAAAGCAAAATATTTATATATTAAAAAAAAACTTGGGATAGTGCCTCTAGGGATGAGGAGCAGAATGCAACTTTAAAAACAGAGTTGAAAAATAAGACATACATAGGAAAAACCCTGAGCATACAAAGGGTGACCAGGAAGATGAATTCACCATCTCAGAAAAGGATAGTGGAAAGACTTATATGTGAAGTCCCAGAGGGGGGAAAAACTACTCCTTTAAAAAATAGAATTACCCAAAATGAGATGTAAAACTTAACTGAAGAAAATAATTCCTTGAAAATTTGAATTGGGCAAGTGAAAAAATAATGACTTTATGAGACATCAAGAATCAGTCAAACAAAATTAAAAAAATGAAAAAATAGAAGTCAATATAAAATATTTCATTGGAAAAGAACTGACTTGGGACAGTTAGGTGGCATAGTGGATAGAGCCCTGGCCCTGGGGGAAGGAGGACCTGAGTTCAGGACTGGACTCAGATACTTAATAATTACCTAGCTTTGTGACCATGGGCAAGTCACCTAACCCCATTGTCTTGCAAACCCCCCCAAAACAAAAAAAAATAGAAATATTAAAAAAAATAATGCATCTGAGGGCTTATAATGTGATATTCTAGAGGGCAAAAGACCTTGGATTATAACCAAGAATCAACTACCCTGAAAAATTGAGCATACTCTTTTAGGGGAAAAGATAACTATTAAAGGAAGTACATGATTTTAAACTTTCCCCAAGAAAAGACCAAAGCTAACATAAAAATTAATATTCAAATACGAGACTGAAAAACTTTATGCATTCATATGCATAAAAAGGTGAACATGGAAGGAAAAAAAGATTTACGATAAAATTAAATTATTTGCATACCTATATAGAAAGATGACACTTGCAACTCTTGTGAACTATATGTCTCTTAGAAGGACTAATCATAGGCAGAGGATGTGGGAATAAGTTGATTTTGATATGATTATATAAATAAGAAGGCATGAAAAAGGGAATTGTCCTGGGAAAAAGGAAAGGGGGAATCAGAATATCATAAAATATATCACATGAAGAGGTGCAAAAATCTATTAGTGTGGAAAGAATGAAGGGAAGGAGTAAAAATTATTTGAATTTTATTCTCATCAGATTTGGTTCCAAGAGGGAATAATATATACACTCAGTTGGGTTTATAAATTTATCTTTCCCTACAGGGAATTAGAAGGGGAACGTGAAAGAAAAGTAAGGAAGGGCCAACAGAATAAAGGAAAGATTGAAGGAGGCAGTGGTCAGAAGGAAAGCACTGGTGTGGATGGATAAGGGGAAAGGAGAGGGAAAAGTACAAGTAAGGGAAAATAGAATGGAGAAAATAGGAGGGAGAACATTGTAAAATTCAAAACCGTGCAAAATTGATTGGTAGAAACTACTACTGTATATAATTGGAAAGCAAAATATTTATATATTAAAAAAAAACTTGGGATAGTGCCTATAGGGATGTTAGTAATTATAACTGTGAATGTGAATGGAATGAATTTTCCTTTGAAATGGAAACAAATAATCAAGTGAATTAAAAGCTAGAATCTATAATATGTTGTTGAAAAGAAACACATTTGAAGCAGAGAGATACCCATAACATAAGGGTAAAAGACTGGAGCAAAATATATTATTCTTCAGAAGTAGTTAAAAATGCATGGATAGAAATTCTGATCTCGGACAAAGCAAACATCAAAATAGATCTAATTAACATGGAGAAAGAAGGAAGCTATAACTTAAAGGTACCATAGGCAATGAAGTAATATCATTACAAAACATATATATGTACCAAGGGGTATAAACATACAAATTCTTAGGCAACTTAAAGGAGGCACAGGAAGGTATTGCAAAACTCTTCTATACAGAGTCCTCAACCTAAATTTCTAAAAATTAGTTAGCTTTAACTACAAAATAATCATGAAAGATATTAAGGAGGTGACTGAAATTTGGGGAAAATTAGATATTATAGACCTCTGGAGAAAACTGAATCAGCATAGAAAGGAATGCACTTTTCTTGGTGGTACATGGCACCTAACCAAAAAAACATGACAATGTATTTGGGCATAAAAAGCTGAGAAATGTTGAAAAGGAGAAATATTAAATGCATACTTTTCAGATCATGATGTGATAAAAATTACATATAATTACATGGAAAGATAGTTTAAAATTAATTTCACATTTAATTGTGAGATATGCATATAATAGAAACAAATATAAAGACTATCAGATAGACTTCTGTTGGGGGGAGCCTAATCTTAAAGAGTGAGTGTGTTAAACAATAAATTAAAGAAATAATAATTCCATATGACAATGATAATAATGATATAACATACCAAAATCTTGTGGGATATAGGCAAAACAATTATTAAAGGAAAGTTTATATCTTTAAATGCTTACATGGATTAGAAAAAGAGATCAATGAATTTTGCATGCAACTAAAGAATCAAGGAAAAAAAACAATTTAAAAATATTCAATTAAGCTTCCTAACCTGCGCGCCAGGAATAACCAAGCACAACTTGGAAGATCAGCAGGGAGATCTCTGCCAGAGCAAGTGTGAAGCCCAGGCCCTGAGTATAGTTGTGACACTCAGTGCACTCATAGTGGCCACAGTGTGGCCGGCAGCCCACATCTAGGAAATGGAAGCAGGCCAGTGGAACTGGAAAGCAGGAGCCCTAGGCAGCTGCGCCCTGAGCGCTCAGCCCACCGAAGGTAAGCAAGTGGAGAGAGACTTCCAATGTTTGTCCTCTGTCCCTGGAACAGGACTCTGGGTTCTCACCACATTTAGATCCTGATAGCAGTCTGTGTCCCCCACAGAACAGGGCCCCCCCTCTGTGGCAGAGGGGTGCACTTGTGGTCATTCCCAGATCAGGAGAGCATTCAGAGTCTCACACAGTGTGGTCCTTGTGGGGGTGTCCCAATAAAACTCAAAATCTCAGCAAACACCCCAAAACCAGACTCAGGCTGAGGAAATGAGTAAGCAGAAAGAAATGGAACCTGACCATTGACAAATACTTTGTGTATGATCCCAAGAAGGATCAAAATACTCAATCTGAAGATGAGGAAGTCCAAGCTAAAGATTTCAAGAAATATAGAAGTTGGGCTCAGGCTATGACAGAGCTCAAAAAAGATTTTGAAAATCAAGTAAGGGAGATAGAAGAAAAATTGGGAAAAGAAATGAGAGAGATGCAGGAAAAACATGAAAAAGAAGTGGGCATCTTAGTCAAGGAGATCCAAAAAATGCTGAAGAAAATAACATGTAAAAACCAGCTTAGATCAAATCAATAACAAAGTTCAAAACGTTATTGAAGAGAAGAATGCTTTAAAAGGCAGAATTGGCCAGATGGAAAAGGAGATAAGAAAGCTCCCTGAGGAAAACAAATCCTTTAGATGTAGAATGGAGCTAAACGAAGCTGATGACTTTTGAGAAATCAAGACAGAATACTTCAGCACCAAAAGAATGAAAAATTAGAAGAAAATGTGAGAAAAACAACTGATATGAAAAACAGATTCAGAAAAGATAATTTAAAAATTATTGGTATTCCTGAAAGTCATGATCAGGATAAAAGCCTTGACCTGATTTTTAAAGAATTCCTACAGGTACATTTCCCTGATATCCTAGATGCAGAGGGCAAAATAGAAATTGAGAGAATTCACTGATCTCCCCCAGAAAGAGATCCAAAAAAAAAACAACCCCCAGAAATATCATAGCCAAGTTCCCGAACTCCCAAGTCAAAGAGAAAATATCACAAGCAGCCAGAAGGACACAATTCAAATATCATGGAGCTGCAGTCAGGATCACACGGGACTTAGCAGCAACTACATTATGGGCTTTTAGGGCAAGAAATATAAAGGCAAAAGAGCTTGGAATGCAACCAAGAATCAATTACTCAGCAAAACTGAACATCTTCTTCCATGAAACAGGGGAATTTCAAATTGTCCTGTTGAAACGATCAGAGCTGAACAGAAAGTTTGTTCTTCAAATACAGGACTCAGGTGAAGCATAGAGAGTGGAGGAGAAGGGTAAATTATGAGTGACTTAATGATGATGAACTGCTTGTGTTCCTGCATAGAAAAATGATACTGATAATACTCATATGAATCTTCTCATTTAATAGAGCAGGTAGAAATAGCTTTTATAGATGAAGCACAGGAGACAGCTGAATTTGAAGATATAATATATTTTAAAAGTGGAGTCAATGACTAAAAGGAAAATGTACTGGGAGTAAGAGAAAGGAGAGGTGGAATAGGCTAAGATATTTCATATGAAAGATTTTTTTTTTTTGCAATGAGCTTTTGCAATGATATGGAAGGGGGGGAAGGCAAGGGGGACTGAGGGAACCTTCACTCATCAGAAATGGCTCAAAGAGGAAACAGCATAGACATGCAATAGGGTATAGACATCTAGAGTAAAAAAGAGAGAAGGGGGATGGGGGGAAGGGGGTATGTGAGTAATAGAGGAGAGGGTAGATCATAGGAGAGAACAGTCAGATATAACACATTTTCTTTTTGTTTGTTTGTTTGTTTTTTTTAGATTTTTGCAAGGCAAATGGGGTTAAGTGGCTTGCACAAGACCACACAGCTAGGTAATTATTAAGTGTCTGAGACTGGATTTGAACCCAGGTACTCCTGACTCCAAGGCCAGTGCTTTATCCACTATGCCACCTAGCCTCCCCAACACATTTTCTTTTTTACTTTTTGCAAGGTGCTGGGATTAGGTGGCCTGTCCAGGACCATGGGGCTGGGTGGTTGTTGGGTCTCAGGGGTGGTATGTGGGCTTGGTGCCTCTTGGTCCCAGGTCCAGTGCTCTGTCTGCTTCACCATTCAACTACCCTACTGCACATTTTAGAAGAGGGACAGAATGAAAGGAGAAAGAAAATATAATGCATGCTAGTGGAGAAGAATTACAATCAGCAATAGCAACTGTGGAAAAATATGGAAGTAATTTCTGAATGGACTTATGATAAAGAATGTAATCCACCTGAGACAGAGCTCATGGTATCAGAACACAGACTGAACACAGACTTTTTTTTCTCTTTCTTTTACTTTATTTCTCATGAAGTTCTATATTTTTGTGGGGGAGGGGGGGTATTATGTTTCCTCTTAAAGAATATTTTAGTAATATATAGTCATATTAACCAAAACAAAGGAAAGCAGGAGGGATGGGAATTGAAGGAAGCATGGAAGGATTTGCATGAACTGATGCTGAATGAGATGAGCAGAACCAGAAAAACAGTGTGTACCCTAACAGCAACAGGGGGTGCATCATCATCTTTGATGGACTTGCTCATTCCATCAATGCAATAATCAGGAACAATTTTGGGCTATCTGTGATGAAGAATGCCATCTGTAACCAGAGAAAGAATTGTGGAGTTTGAACAAAGACCAAAGATTATTACCTTCAATTTAGGAGGAAAAAAACCCATTATCTTATTATGTAATTTTGCTATCTCTTATACTTTATTTTTTCTTCCTTAAGGATATGATTTCTCTCTCATCACATTCAACTTATGCATACCATGGAAACAATGTAAAGACTAACAGACTTCCTTCTGTCAGGGGTGCATGGGAAGGAAGCAAGAATAGGGGTAAATTTGTAAAACTCAAAAATAAATAAAATCTTTCATTAAAAAAAACAAAAAACTAAAAAAACTTCAATTAAACACTAATTTATAAGCTCTTGAAATCAGAGAGACTAATCAAATTTAAAATAAGAAAACTGTTGAACTAATATATAAAACTAAGAGTTGGCTTTACGGAAAAAAAAACTCCAATAACAGAGGAAAATTTGGTTAATTGATTTAAAAAAGGAAGAAAAACAAATTACCAGTTTCAAAAATGGTGAACTCACCAACATTGAAGAGAAAATAAAGTAATGATTTGTTACTATTATATGCAACTGCATGCCAATAAAAGCTGATAATTTAAATGAAATGGATGAATATTTACAAAACTCTGAATTGCTGAGATTAGCAGAAGATGTAAAATACTTAACCCCATTTCAGAAAAAAGAAATTGTAAAAGACATCAATGAACTCCCTATAGAAAAAAACACCTAACAGATCCAAATGGATTATTAAATGAATTCTACCAAATATTTTAAGACCAATTAATTCCAATTCTATATAAGTTACTGAAAAAACTAAGTGACGAAAGAGTTCTGCCATTTTTTTTCTATGAAACCAACATGGTAGTGACACCTAAATCAGGAAGAGTCAAAACAGAGGAAAAAAATTATAGACTAATTTCCCTAAAGAATGTTGATGTAAAAATTTTAAATAAAATTTGTCAAAGAATTTATAGCAACTTATCACTAGGATAATGCACCACAATTAGTTAGAATTTATAGCTGAAATGGATAATTCAATATTAGGCAAATAACCACACAATTTACCACATCAGTAACAAAATTAACAGAAATTATGTGATTATCTCAATAAATATGAAAAATCTTTTGACAAAATATAGCACCTTTTCCTATTAAAAACTCTAGAGAATATAGGAATAAATGGAGTTTCCCTTAAAATGTTAGGCAGTGTCACTTTAATAGGATCAATAATTATAATATGTAATGCAAATAAACTAAAAGCATTCCCAAAATAATTGGAATGAAACAAGGATGCCCATTATCAACAGTATTATTCAATATTGAATCAAAAATATCAACTTTAGCAATCAGAGAAGGAAAAGAAATTGAAGGAATTAGAATAGACAATAAGGAAACAGTTCTCATTCCTTGAAGATGATACTTAGAAGAAAAATCAACTAAAACTTTTGAAACAATTAAAACTTTAGCAAAGTTCCAAGCTATAAAATAAACCCACATACATCATCAGATTTCCATCTATTACCAGCAAATCATAACTACAAGAAAAATAAAGAGAAATTCCATTTAAATTAAATGTGAACACTATAAAATACTTGGGAGTTTACCTGTTAAATAAACTTAGAAATTATATGAACACAATTATAAATCACTTTCACATAAATGAAGTCAGATGTAAACAATTTGAAAAAATATAAATTGTGCATGTGTAGGTTGAGCTAATATAATAAAAAATGATAGTTCTACCTACATTAAATTATCTCTTCAGTTCCATGCCAGTCAACTACAAAAATATTATTTTATAGAGCTAGAAAAAAATAGTAACAGAATTCACCTGGAGAAACAAAGAAAATAAAAGAATTATTGAAAAAAATGCAAAGAAAGGTTGCTTCTTACCAAATCTAAAAGTTTATCATAAAGCTGTAGTCAACAAAACTGTTTGGTACCAATTAATAATTTTTCTTTGTTTTTTCCAAGGCATTGAGGGGGAGGTTTTAGTGTCTTGTTCAAGGTCACACAGCTAGGTAATTATTAAGTATCAGGTCCTCCTGACTCCAGGGCTGATGCTTTATCCCCTGTACCAGCTATTGCCCCTCTGGCTTATAAATTAAATAGTTGATCAGTATAATAGTTTAGATACAAAAGAATCAGTAGTGAAATATTATAACCCTAGGTGTGATAAACCTAAATACTCTAGTTTTGGGATAAGAACTTACTACTTGACAAAAACTGCTGAGCAAACTGGAACAGAGTATGACAGAAACTAGACATAGATGAACATTTCACACCCTAATCCAAAATAAGATCAAAATGGGTATATTATTTTGCCCTAAATGAAGATAAATTAAATCAATTATGAGAACAAGGTATAATTTTCTATCATAACTATGGAGAGGGGAGTTTAGGATGAAAGGAATGATAGAAAGCAGTACAAAACACAAAACTAATAATTTGGATTACATTATATTAAAACATTTTTGCACAGATGAAACATGCAATTAAGATTAAAAGGAATGCAGAAAGCTAAGAAACAATTTTTATTAGAAACATTTCTGATATAGGACTCATTTCTAAGATAGAAATAGATCTAAAATAGATCTAAAAATACAAATTTGTAAGAGAACAAATCTTTTCTGAATTGATAGAGTGTCTAAGAATATGAAAAGACAGTTTTCAGATGAAGGCATTAAAGTTATCTAATATATAAAATGCTTCAAATCATGAAAATAACCCTGAGTTTTACATCACAGTTATTATATTGGTGAAAAATGCCAAAAAGGAAAATGAAAAATGTTTTCAGTGTGAAAATTTGGATATTAATGCATTGTTGGTAGAGTTGTGAATATATCCAACTATTCTGGAGAACAAATTGGAACTGTTCCCCAAATGTTATAAAACTTTGTTTACTCATTTATTCTGAAGTACCACTATTAGGTCTGCATAATAGAGAGATCCAAAAAAGAGGAAGAAAAAACACACACAGACAAAAATATATATAAAAGCTCTCTTTGCAGAGATAAAAAATTAGAAATTGAGTGGCTACCTTTCAATTGGGGAATATCTGAATAAATAGTGGTATATTAGTGTGATAGAATGGTACTGTTCTGTAAGAATTCATGAGCAGGTGGATTTCAGAAAATAAACTGATAACTGAGTAAAGTGAGCAGAGCCAGAATGCTGCATACATTAACAGCAACATTTTGTGATGATCAACTATGATAGACTTAATTCTTTTCAGTAGTGCAGTGATTATAGACAACTCTAAAAGACTTTTGATGGAAAAATGCTATCTACAGTGAGAGGGGGAAAAAAAGCTATTGAGGTTGAATGTAGACATAAGCATATTTTCACTTTTAAAAGCTTTTATGATTTTTTCATTCTCATAGTTTTATTTCCCTTTAGTTCAAATTCTTCTTTCACAACATGCCTAATATGGAAATATGTTAAATATGATTGTACATGTATAACCAATATGAAATTATTCTCTGTCAATGGGATTTGGGAGGAAAGGTAGAGAAGTAGAGTAATGTGGAAATCAAAATCTTTCAAAAATGATTGTTGCAAATGGTCTTTGCATGTAATTTGAAAAAAATAAAATTAAAATAAAAAATTCAAGATAAAAAGGAAAAGGGAATTTCTAGGAGAAAAGAAGCATAGAGGGAGAAAGAGAAACTATTCTAGTTTTCGATGTGGAAGTCAAAAGCAAAAGGGTTTCAATGTCCTCTAACTCACACGCTAGTATGGAATCATTTTCCAGTATCTAAAAGACATTTCATAAAGAAGAGGATAAAAAAAGCCTATTCATTAGTAAAAAAATCAAATTCAAATCCAATCTTGAACATAAAAAAATTAGAAAACAGACAAGAAACTGTTCACTAAAAGGGAAATTTTTTTGAAATGTCTTAAAAAATGTTTAATTTGCTATTTGCAAATGTATTGGGCACTAACTACTGGGGAAAAGGGGAAAAATAAATACAACCATTCATTTAGATCTCCATTATATATTCAGAAACTCATGCACACACGGATGTATGCACACAGATTCATATATAAAAGAATTCTATAGACTGAACTAATTAATACTTTTGAATTCTGACCCAAAACATATATCCTACAAGAAGTGAAAAATGCAAGGCCAAATGACAGAAAAATGCTACACTAAGACTTTTGTGAAATCTTGAATTTTTGTGATAACTATTAAGAAATGACATTTTCTACTTTTGTAAAATTCTATGATTAGCTACTTTTCCTTATCTAATGCATACCACTTTCTGATGATCATGAATGAAGATTTTAGTTAATTTCATTTTTTATTTTTGGTTCAAATTTTCTTCAATATTTGTGACATGATAATTCTCTTCAGTAAAATCTTCAAGTTTGGTGACATTGCTATTCAACACTTGTCTTTGAAATTGCTGAGGTAACTTCCGAAATCTGTTAAGTTATCAGCATCAAATTGGTATAATATTCCAGGAAGCACTTCTGTGATTGGCTTGGTTTCAGGCTGATGTGTGATGGAAAAGGTGTTGGCATAGTTTGCCTGGAACTTGCAGTTGTTGAAATGAATATCTTTCTCATCATCTTTAATCATCTTTATATGATTAAGTACAATACAGGCAATGTTATTCAAAGTCAATTTGCTACTTTTTAGAGAACTCTGTGAAGGTTTTTAAAAAATTTTCAGCTGTAGAATCCCTTCTCATCCACTACTTTCTCTGCATTTTATCATTTCTTTCTCTGTGTACCTGAGCCTATAGCCTGACTATTTTTTTGTGTGTGATATATGATATTGGAATATTTAGACAGATGCTTGCTCTGGTGGCAGTAAGATGGATATTTTTACAGGCAAAGTTTGCTAAAATACCTGAAACAATCAAAGAATAATATTCAATATAATTAAGGAAGAAATTTCTGTTATCAACTGTAAAAACCACATGATTTCTTTTTTTTTCTTTTTTTTTTTAAAGTTTTTACAAGGCAAATGGGGTTAAGTAGCTTGCCCAAGGCCACACAGCTAGGTAATTATTAAGTGTCTGAGGTTGGATTTGAACTCAGGTACTCCTGACTGCAGGGCCAGTGTTCTATCCACTTCACCTAGCCGCCTCATGATTTCTTTTTTCATACCTTCTGATTCAACTCACAAAAGTACCTAAAGCTCTGAATACATTCTTGGGACCTACAACAGTAATGGAAACATACTACTTGCCACAAAGCAAAACAAACAAAAAACTAAATATATACTATCCCCAATTAGTTACATAAAATAGTACCTCTACTTGAATTCATTTCATAAATCGCTTGTCTTCCATTGAAAAGGATGAATTTCAAGATAAAATAAGGGTGTATCAGTGAAGTTAAGACAAATAAATGTATCAAAATAGTTATGAGTACATGGAAAAATTATGTAAAAATGTGGAAATGAGAGAAGTTTCACTGTAGTCCTGGGAAACCTAAAAAATGAATATAATCATATCATTTCCTCATGAGGATGGGCCATGTTATACTAAAGATAATGCTCCTAAATATCGGCAGTATTAGGAGCCTGAGAAATAGAACTGACAAATAAAAAAGGAGCATTTGTTATAAAAATGAGAAACAAATATAAGATAGAAATGGTCTATTGCAGTACCATAAGATGTGCTTTTACTACTTGAGTTGAGAAGAGGAAGAAGGAAAAAGAACATAAAAGTGAAGAACTGAAGACAAAAAATTCCCTTTCTCAGGCAGCTGTGAAGAAGTATGAATATCATTTGACAATTTCAATTGTCAAAATATTGTTCACTTAAATATATTTGGAGGTGTTTGGGAGAAAGCTTATGTGATACCTGCTTTTGGTCTTGGCTCTGTCTCCCAAAATATTCTTAATTAGGGAGATTAAACTTGATAAACCCATAATTTTCATGGAAATTGGGAAGCTTTCTCTCTTTAAACATCATTAAGAATTTTGCTGACTCATTTAAAAATTTTATATTTAGATCCAAATTCTCTCTCTCTTTCCAACCACTTACCAACTCATTGAGAAGGGAAGAAATATAATATTGATTATACATACAAATATATTTCATCATTAGCCATGTTTTTTTAAAAACTAAGAAATATATTATTTTTCTTAGACAGCTGTGAAATATGAATCTCAAAATTGTAGAAAAGGATAAAAAGCTTTCAATTGTCAAAATATTCTTTATTTAATTGTATTTGGAGGTGTTTGTGGGAGAACTTAGGGGATACTTGCCTTTACTTGGCTCTGCCTCCTGTAAATTTCTCTCTCATTTGATCAAAAATTCATTCCATATCAAAAGATCTGTTGGATAATTTCTTCCATGTCAAAATTATTTATACCTAAATCATCATGAGATATAGATTATAAGATATTTCTACCAGACTACTTGACAGTTTTCCTAGCATTTTGTTTTGTAAAATAGTGAGTTCTTGCCCAATACCTAGAATCTTTAGGTATATCAAGCACTTTTGCTTCTTTGTGTACATAATCCATTCCATTGATCAAACAATCAATTTCTTATCTATTTCAAATTGTTTCAATGATGACTATTTTGTAGTTCAGTTTGAGATATAGTACTGTAAGGTCCCCTTCCTTCACATTATTTTTTGATTTTTCTCCTAATAGTCATGTTACTCAAGGTGAATTTTGGTTTTTCCAGTTCTTTAAAGTAATTTTTTTGATAGTTTGATTGTTAAAACACTGAATAAATAAGTTAATTTACACAATATTGCCATTTTTATTATATTGGCTTCTTCTACTCATGACTTCTTTAATTCTTTATATATCTCATTATTTTTTGAAATGTTTTGTACTTGTGTTCATATAGTTCCTATTATTTCTTGTCATATAAACTCCCAAATATTTTATACTGCCTACACTTATGTTAAATGGAATTTCTTCTCCTATTTTTTTCTGATTAGTTCTGTTACTAATAAAGAGAAATGCTTTTTTTACTAATTTGGATGTATTTTATATCTTACAACTTTATGAAAGCTAAACTAGACTTTTACCTAATTCTCTTGCATTATATGTGTACATTACAGCATCTGCAAAGAGGGATAATTTTATTTCCTTCTATTGCTTTTTTCCTTTCATTCATATATATATATATATATATATATATATATATATATAAACATTTCCAATAAAATATTGACTAAAATAGTAATAATGTTTATGCATTTTGGATAATGCTTGCACTTGGTTTTAGAATTACCAATTTAAGAAAAGTTCCATTTATTGCTATACTTTCTGGCTTTTTAAAATAGGAATGGATGCTGTATTTTGACAAAAAGCTTTTTCTGTCTCTTGATATAATCACATAGTTTTTGTTGTTTTTGTTATTCATAGATCACTAACCTTTGCTGATATTGAGCTATATGGACAAACCTGGTTGTCATAGTATGTGATCTTTGTATTTTATTGCTAAATTTCCATGCTGGTATTTTATTTTAAATTTGAGTATAAATATTCATTAGGAAAATTGTTCTTTAGTTTTCTTTATCTATTTTAAATATTGAAACCTGACTTAAATATTAGATAATAAAACCATATTTGTAACAAAGAAAGAACATTGTATTACTCCTTCTTTGCCTGGTTTTTCAGTTTGTGTAGTATTGAAAGTAATTATTTTCTAAATGCTTAGTGGAATTGTAAATCTATCTGGGCCTGTGTTTTTCCTTTTTTTTTCGGGGTAGATTTGTGGATTATTTATTTTTTTTCTATAATAAGATTATTAACATATTCTGTTTCTTCTATTGATTTGGGCAATTAAAATTTTGTAACTATTCACACATTTTCACTTAAACTATAAGATTTATTTACATATATAACATGACAAAATATTGCTAAAATTTGATAACATCCCCAATTCACTTTTTAAATTTTTTATATTGATCAACTGGTTTTCTTTACTTTTTAAAAATTAAAATTAGTCAATGTTTATCTATTTTATCATTTTCATAAGCATTCATAGTTTGATTCATTTTATGCTACTTTTAGTTTTCAATTTTATTAATATCACCATTAATTTTTAAGATAGTAGTTTCTTTATTAATAAGGGATTTTTAATTTTAAAAAACATACATGTGGGGTGGCTAGGTGGCACAGTGGATAAAGCACTGGCCCTGGAGTCAGGAGTACCTGAGTTCAAATTTGGCCTCAGACACTTAATAATTACCTAGCTATGTGGCCTTGGGCAAGCCACTTAACCCCATTTGTTTTGCAAAAACCTAAAACAAACAAACAAAAAACCATACATGCCCAATTCTCTAATTTCCTCTTTCTTTTCTTATTGATTTATGCATTTAGAGGCATAAACTTTCCCCTAAGTACCTTTTTGGCTGCATTGTACCAATTTTGCTATGTTGTCTCATTGTTATCTTTATCTTTAATGAAATTATTGATTGTTTCTATGTTTTGAAATTTGACCCATACCCAATGTTTAGAATTAAATTATTTAGCTTCCAAGTTCTTTAAAAACTATACTGCAGCGACTCATTGAAAGTACTTTGTATTATTTATAATCTAAAAGGTATACATTGAATATTACTGTCTATCTACACTTGTGAATTTTTTAAAATGTCTTAATGGTTAATTTTTGTGAAGGTACCATGTATAGCTAAAATTGATATATCTATTTTTCATCTTAATATTTTCAAGTGATCTATTATGACTAGTTTTTCTAAAATTCTATTCACTTCACATTTTTTTATTTTATGGTTAAATTTATCTTTGTCTAAGAGGGAGAAATGGAGAGAGTATAGTTTTATTCTATTTCCTCCTATAATTCCTTTACATTTCCCTTCAAGAATTTGAATGTTATGCCATTTAGTCTGTATATGATTAGCATTTATATTCATTCACTGTCTATGGAACCTTTTAGTAAAATGTACTTTCTCCTGATTATTTCTTTTAATTAGATCTATTTTTGGTTTTGCTTTGTCTAAGATCATGATTACTTCTGCTTCCTTTTTATTTTATTTTTTTTACTTCTGCTAAAGTATAATAGGTTCTTTTCCAACCCCTTATTCCAGCTCTGTGTGACTTTCTGTTTCAAGTAAGTGAATTGTACACAACATATTATTAACTCTAGTTTCTAATCCAATCTACTACCACTTCCATTTTATGGATGAATTTATCACATTCATAGTCACAGTTATGATTACTAATGGCATTTTCTTCAAAATCTTCTATTTTATTTATCATTTTTAAAACTCAATTCTTTTCTCAGATGTCTGTTTTGCTTCTGATCTTTGAATCTCCTATTTTATCCTCCTCACTTTTGCTTAGTCATGTTTACTTAGCCTTTTCTACTTCTCTTTTCCTTTACCTTCTTACTGCTCTGTTGAGTAAGATGAATTTCTATACCCAATTGTGTATGCATACATATATTCTTACATTTTTGAACCAGTTCAAATTAAAATGAGGTTTATGTATTACTTATTCTGTCTCCCATCCACTTTCCTTATCTTTTGTAAAAACTCTTGTGCACCTCTTTTATTTGAGATAATTTTCTCCATTCTTCCTCTCCCTTCTCCTCCCAATGCATCCATTTTATCCCTTCGATTTTTCTTTTGAGATTATAACAATATAATAAATTAACACCATTTCCTGTATTTAAATAGATATCTTCCCTGCATTAATAATGATAGAATTGTCATTATTACCATTTAGGAATATAAAGTTTAACTTTATTAAATCCCTCATCAGTTCTCACTTATATTTACCTTTTCATGCTTGTTGAATCTTGTGCTTTCATATCAATTTATTATCATATCTATTTAGTTCTGCTTTTTTTTTTCATTAAGGTGGAGAAGTATTCAAAGTCCTCTATTTTCTTAGCAATGTACTTGCCTTGTAAGATTAAATTTCAGTTTTGTTGGGTAGATTATTCTTGGATATAATTCCAGCTCCTTTGTTGTACCTTCCAGAATACTATTCTATTTTTTTGCTCATTTAATGTGTAGCTTCTAAATCCTGTAGCTGAATGTAGTTCATGATATTTGAATAGTTTATTTCTGACTGCTTGAACTAGTCATCTTTTGACCTGGGAACTCTGGAATTGCTATAATATACCTGGGAGCTTTCATTTTGGCATCCCTTTCAGAATTTCAGGATTGGTGAATTCTTTCAATTTCTATTTTACAGTTTGGCTCAAGGATATTTAACAGTTTTCCTTGATAATTTCTTGTAACAGGATGTTTCGTTTATTTTATTATGGCTCTTAGGTAGTTCAGTAATACTTAAATCTTCCAAATCTATTTTCCAGCTTAGTTGTTTTTCTCATGATATATTACAGATTCACTCCTATTTTGTTTCCTATCTTATTGATGTCTTGAGGAGTTGTTAGCTTCCACTTAACCAATTCTATTTTTAAAAGAATTGTTTTCTTGGGGTGGCTAGGTGGTGCAGTGGATAGAGCATTGGCCCTGGAGTCAGGAGTCCTTGAGTTCAAATCTGTCCTCAGACACTTAATAATTATTTAGCTGTGTGGTTTTGGGTAAGCCACTTAACCCCATTGCCTTGCAAAAAAAAAAAACCCTTAAAAAAAAGAATTGTTTTTTTGTGTGGGGTTTTGTACCTTTTACCATTTGACCAAATCAGATTTTTAAAAAGTTGTTTTTTTCCGCCAGTTCTTCCTTGAATCTCTCTTACTGAACTGTTAATTCTTTTTCATAATTTTCTTCCCTTTCTTTTTCAAATTTTCCTCTAATTCTTTTATTTTTAATTAATTTTTTGGGCTTTTCTGGGAATTCTCTTGGACTTGATTGCAATCTAGGTTTTTTAAGTTTTTTTTGGTAAACATTTTCAGTTTATTTTCTTCTTTTGAGTTCTTGTCTTTAGCTTCCCTATTATCATTGTATTTTTTTTTAGTCTTGTGGTTGTTTGTTTGTTTATTTTTTCCAATTTATTTCTTGATATCAACTTGACTCTTCCGAGATTGATATTTTTGCAATAAAATATCATTGAGAAAATAAAATATAAACAATTATAGGAAATGAAATTCTTTTAATTAAGTGAGGTATCATTTGAATTTTCATATACAACATAAAATTCAAAAATGATTCTTTATAACACAGTTTGGTTCCTGGAAAATAATAGGAGATTAATAATGCCTATTGACTTATTGAGTTACATCAGATTTCCTTAGTTATAACTAATCATCCTTTTACCAAATTTTCTGTTCCTACAATCTGTGATCAATTACAATGTCTTCAATTGCTAACATACTGTCCTATACAGGGAAGATATATGAAAAGGTTATGATGATGCATATTTAGAGATATAATTCATTTGAATTAATTGCCAGAAGATACAAAAAGGAAACTTTGGACCAGGAGATGTAGAGCAATGTTTTTACTTCTTCACTTAGTTTTTTTGTTCTTGTCTATGTCACTTACATGCCAAAGGTGAGGATCTTGGGAAAAGGTCACTTTGGGAAGACATGATCTCTGAAGTTCCTATGAAATTTTTTTTTTTAAGCAAATGCTCTGCAGTAGATGTTTTGAACTCCTGAGTTCAAAATTTTGAATTTGACAAGAATTAAACTAATTTTATAATCTTAGGTTAGATAGTAGTCTGGAAACACAGATCTCAAATCAGTACCACAAAAAAGCAATTAAAAGAATAAACAATCTTAGATTGGAATAGACTACTTTCCTTTGTTATCTCTTTTTGCCTAAGTTTGTTGGTTCATGACCTCCGCAAAATACTAAAAGAACTGTGTGTTTGTTCTTGTTATGGAGAGTCTTCATAGTTATTAGATATCACATTTCAGTAGACAAGTGAAAAGATGGTTGATACCCACAAAGAGCTAAAGCTCACCAAGTAGCCCAGTGAGCAGCTCAGTGATCATGAATTAAGCAGATACGTCTAGTAGAATCAAAATGTTATCTAGCAAAAGGCACTAAGTATATCACCAGTAACCTTCTGTAAATTTATAGCATCGGAGACAAGAAGTACCTTGACATCATGTATTTCCTAAGTTTGTCTTTTCTTCTATTTATTCTGATCACATAAATATTTTCATGTGTAACCCATCACATCTACTCCTTGGTCCTATGTTCCCTACAAATATGTTCATTGGTCACGTATTTATCTGTGACTTTTCAAACCAGTAGGATGGTGTCTTTGGAAATGTGAATTCTCTATATACGAATAATAGATCGTTTCACATTACCTATTTTTCTTTTATATCAATTAAAATTAATTGTACTTTATATGGTAGGTGGGGGCTCTTGAATTATGATTTTGAACAACTGCTAAGTTAAATATGCCATTGAATCTAGTCCCTCTTGAAGGAGTGTCCTAGGTGCTAAAGCAACAGAAATATATGTATATATATGATGTTGATGAGTGAATCAGTAAGAAATTCTAAGAAATGTTGTTCTTTTAAAATATATAAAGTCATGAATTTGCCTCCACCAGGAGGCAAATAACTTTTTGTATTCCCAAAGCAGTGCATAACACAAACAAAACAGTTCAGTGAAATGTGTTATATCAGCTCTTTTCACATATGAAATTATATTAAAGTTCATATCTTCATAATCTCTTTCTAAGCAAATTTAGAGACAAAAAATATTTGAATACTAGGAAAGACAGTTTTCTAATATGTACTGTGAATGAAAGTCAGCAATAGCTTTCTAAATAATACAGCACAGAACACAGTTATCTAAGGAAAAACCACACCTAGAGAGGGAGAAAGATAAATGAATTTAGAGATGGAATTCACTGAACCTGTAAAGTAGCCGTTACCTAAAACTTAGCTATTAATAGGAAAGGCTTAAAACTTCCTCAAATAGTTCAACAATACAGGCTTATTTCAGTTTAAAAGTTTGGAACACATACATGGCTGCTTGGCAAAGCGTTCCTGTGTAACAGCTTGTTACTGTGTGTATATAAGAATTAATTACTAATCATTGAGGAGTATGGTGGTCCCATGAAGGAAAGATATCTGAATATTCTCTTTAGAGTTGTGAGATATATAATGCAACAAACATTAGATTCTGTAATGCGATTTTTTTTTTATCAATTGGGTTCTTTGCAACTCCATTCAGGATTTTATTGGTAAAGATGTCAGAAGTTTGCCATTTCCTTTTTTCCAATAAAAAAGTATTTTTATTTCATTAGATATTTCCCAAGTACATGTGAAAACCTTTTTTGTTTAACAGTAATTTTTAAAAATTTTGATTTCAAATTTTTGCCCCTTATCTTACTTCTAATCCTTCCTTCAGAAGGCAGGCAATTTGGGCAGCTGGGTGGCACAGTGGATAGAGCATTAAACCTGGAGACAGGAGGACTCAACTTCAAATCAGCCTCAGACACTTAAATAATTACCTATGTGACTTAAGCAATGGGGCACTTAAGCCCATTGCCTTTGTTTTTATAATTTATTCATTTTTTTCATTCATATGTACAAAATTTTCTTCCACCCTCCCTTCCAACCTCATGCCCCTCAGCGGTGAACAGTTAGATTGTTAGCATCGTACATACATATTTTTGATAAACATGTTTACATTTTAGTCATTTTCAGTATGAGGAATTGGATTAAGGGACAGAGATACATAAGAAATCATTTTTATAGTGTTCAGATTCTGAAGGTTTTTTTTTGTTTGCTTTGTTTTTCTTCCTCTGGATGGGGATAACATTGTCCATAGTTGGTCTAATACGGTTGTCCTACCTCTCTGAACTCCTGATAGGATCTGCTTCCATCAAGGTTGATCATCTCACAATGTTGTTGTTTATATATATATACATTATTCTCTTGGTTCTGCTCCCTTTGCTCAGCATCAGATCCTGTAACTCATTACATGCTTCTAGAGTCCATCCGTTTATGGTTTCTTATAGAACAATACTATTCCATAGTGTTCATGTATATAGATTGTGTAGCCATTCCCCAACTAATGTGCAGCCACTCAATTTCCAATTCTTTGCCACTACAAAAAGAGTTGCTATGAATATTTTCGAACATGTAGGACTTTTCCCTTTTTTAATAATTTCTTTTTGATATAGACCTAGAATTGGAATTGCTGGGTCAAAGGGTAAATATTCATCCATTTCACTCAGGTTATCCAATTTTTTGGCATACTGTTTGGCAAAGTAGCTCCAAATTATTTCTTTAATTTCTTCCTCCTTGGTAATTGCCACCATTTTCATTTTTGATACTGATAATTTGGTTATCTTCTTGGTTTATCTTTACATGATCCTTTATTACATATAATTTTTATTGCATCATGATCTGAGAAGTGTGTATTTATTATTTCTTCCTTTGTGCATTTGATTATAAGGTTTTTGTGTCCTAGTACAAAAACTGAGAAAAAGCTATATTCTTTTCTATCCCCATTAAGTTTTTCTCCAGAAGTCTATCATATCTAGGTTTTCTAAGATTTCATTCACCTACTTAACTTCCTTCTTGTTTATTTTGTTGTTAGATCTATCTAGTTTTGAGAGAGGGAGACTGAGGTCTCCCATTATTAAAGTTTTTCTCCCATTATTAAAGTTTGTCTCCTTTAATTCACTCAGCTTTTCCTCTAGGAATCTGGATGTTATAACCCTAGGTGCATACATGTTTAATAATGATCTAGCTTCGTTACCAATTGTGCCTTTTAAAAATATGTACTTCCTTCCTTATCCCTTTTAAAGAGAATGATTTTTGCTTTTACTTTATCTGAGATTAGGATTGCTACTCCAGAACTTTTTACTTCACCTGAGGTATAATACATTTTGCTCCAACCTTTTACCTCTACCATGTGTATATCTTTCTGCTTCAAATGGTAGAATTGTAAACAACATATTGTAGGATTCTGGTTTGTAATCTATTCTGCTATCTGCTTCCATTTTATGGGACAGTTCATCCCATTCACATTTAGAGTTAAGATGACTAATTCTGGATTCTCTCTATGCTAACTTTCTTCATTTAAAGTTCTCTCTTTCCTTGTCTCTTATTCCTCCTCACAAAAATTTTACTACCTATGCTTCTTTTTCACTTATACTTTAACTTTCCTTTTAAAAGTCCTTTCTTCCCTTATCTTTTCCTTTCCCTGTAGCCCCCCCCACCGTAGATTAGATAAAATTTAAAAAACAAGTGGGTGTCTTATTCTATCCCTGGGTTAAAACTATTGAATAGAATTTACTCAGCATTCACATTCACCTTTCTTTCCCTCTAAAATTATAATCTCTGCTCCTCTTCCTTTGGTGTTATTTATAACTCTAATACTATTAATCAGGTATGATCAATCACAGTTTGATTATTTGATTGCTTGATAAGCTCATATTGTTATCAAGGTATTATCACAACTTGTTTGCTTGATTGCTTAATAAGCAGCATTGACTCAAATTGCATCAACTTATGATTATAAGCATTTTTTACCTTATCCCCTTTTCAAGTATCATTCAAGTACAACCAATCCTTCTCATGAGCCAGAGTATCATCCAAAGTCATATAATTTCTTGACCTATTTGTGCTCCTCCCCCAAGGCCTATTTTTTTTCTCACACATTACCCCTCCTCTCCCTTTCCCACCCATGTCAGAGTACTTAACCCCTTGTTAAGTGAAGCAAGGCCTATTTTCTTTCACACTTCCTCCCTACCCCCACCAGGTGCCTAACCCCATGTTAAGAGAAGCATAGATTAAATCAAACCTTGATCTTATTAACTGCAAGAATATAAAGATCTTTATGCACTGGGAATCTCCGGAGGTCTCACCTGAGAACTTTACAAATGATTATAAGTTAGAGACACTGACTCATGTCTTCACAGTTTATGATGCTCTCATTAGATAAGGTGCTAATCACAGAAGAATTAAAGTGGGTCAAAGGATAATGAGATACTTAAGTTTAGAGTTAAGGCCCCTGCTTTTCTTCAGGTTTCTGACTTAAATATAGTGATGTCATCTTGAACCTCTTCAATGGAGAGATAAGACCCAATTATACCCATAATTTTAGGTTCATTCTCTTTAATTATATTCTACCCTTTAATTATCCTAAGAGAAGTAAAGTTCCAAAAGAATTCTAAGTACTATATCATCACTTTTAGGGTTGAATACAATTTGATGGTCTTATTCAACATAAGTTTGTTTTTTTTTCTTTTTTCCTTCCCCTTTTCTTTTACCTTTTTTATATAACTCTTGAGTTGTTGTGTATTGGGTGATTAAATTCCATGCTCAGTTCTGGTCTTTGTGTCAGGAAATTCTGGAAGTCCTCTATTTTGTTGAACATCCATCTTTTTCCCTGACAGTATAATGCTGAATTTTCTTTGGTCATGCATTCTGCATTGCAATCCTATGTCCTTTTTTTCTCCAAAATATTCTATTCCAGTTCTTCTATCCTTCAGTGTTGAGATTGATAGGTCCTGTGTGAGTCTAGTTGTGCTTCCTTTGTATTTGAATTATTTTCTTTTTGCTGCTTGCAATATTCTCTCTTTTATTTGGGAGTTCTGGAATTTGGTTATTACAGCCCTTGGTGTTTTTATCCTGGGTCTCTTTCTGGAGGGGTTCTGTGGATTCTTTCAATGGTTATATTGTTATTTTGTTCTAGTACATTTGGACAGTTTTCCCTTATAATTTTCTGCATGATGTTTTCCAGGTTCTTTTTTGATCCAGGCTTTCTAGTAGTTTGATGATTCATGTATTGTCTTTCCTGGATGTGTTTTCCAGGTCATTCATTTTCACTAATAGGTACTTTGCATTTTCTTGATCTTTTTCAGCCTTTTTATTTTGTTTGATGGAATCTTATAGTCTTGTAGATTCATTGGTAATAATTTTTAGAGTTTTGTTTTCTTCAATTAGCTTCTGTGTTTCCTTTTCCAACACAGTTGATTTCTTTGGTCAATTTTCATAATTTTCCTGCATGTCTTTCATTTCTTTCTTCCATTTTTCTTCTTCCTCTCCTTTGGTTTTAAATTCTCTTTTAAGCTTTTCATTCAGCTTTTGTCTTTGAGTCCAATTTGTAGACTCTTTTGATATTTCCCTGGTGAGTGATTTCTCACTGCTCTCTTCTTCAGACATGGCATTATTATTGTCTTTGTAGTTTTCTATTGTGAGCACTCTTTCAGGATTTTTACTTATCTTTGTTGTTTGAGTTTTGCTCCTGGGGTATAGGGAGAATAGATCGAACTTTTTTTTTTTTTTTTTTTTTTTGCTGGGGCTGGGGTCTGATCCCTGGCTTGTTGTTGATCAAAATGTTGCTTATACAGTCCAGGCCTTGCCTTTGCAGAGGTTTTTTTTCTCCTTTATGTCCAGATTTTGACTTAACAGTGGTTTGTTCCTGATCCAGTCCTGTTTTTTACCCCAGTGTTCTCAGGGTTCAGGTTTTGTTTGTGTTTGGGATCCTCCCTGCTGGTTTGCTATATAGCTGCTGGGACCTCTGCTAAGCTGTTAAGCTGTTGGGACCTGGATTCGCACTGTGGCTAAAAGACTCCCACTGGCTTTGCCCCTTTCCCACCTCCTAAACTTTGCTTCCCTTCCCCCCACAAAAGACACACTTTCACTGAAGATCCTCCATGATGTCTACAACCTGAAATCTTCTTTGAATCTCCTCTTTTTCTTGGTTATTCTGTGAATGTCAGAGTATAGGCTTCATTTATCTTTGGTAAGAAAAAGTTTCCAGACCATGTTAGCTTCAAGCTGCCATCTTGGTTCTGCCCCAGAAGTTCCTTTTTAATTGGTTTCCAAGATTCTCTAAGGCATGGGCAAAGAGTGAAAGTTTTGTTTCCTCCTTGACAATTCTAATTCCTTCCATTTCTTTTTCTTCTCTTATTACAAAAACTAACATTTCTAATGCTATATTGAATGGAATGCATAAAATAAGTCTATTGCTTATGGTGGGTGAAGAGGAAGGGGTTTCAAAGGTAATTTCTGTGCAGAATCTAAAACTGGAAGTTAACTATAGTCCTGATTTGGTTTTCACCCTCACACCAATGGCATAAACAAAAAAGCACATAATTCAGACTATTCCTAAAAATTGTGATGTGTACCAGGCATAGAAAAAAATTTCTTTCATATATGCTGATTCATTGTTTTAATAAGAATTTTATATATCGTCTTACTTTGGATCATTTACTGGGATATAGGAATAGCTTTGCTCTATAACTCGTCTGTATTGTCAGTTATGTGACATTATTCCATACTGCTATTAAAAATGACTAGTTACATTATTGATGAAAGCACTCCAAAAGCCAGATGTGATATCTGCAAAGTACAGGTCTCGTAAACCCAGAGAATTGGTCACCCCTCCATTTATCTTAGGGCATTGATGAGATTCCCCTGGTCTTATACTTGACAATAATTAAATGAAATTCTCCATATATCTTTATGATCATTTGTGTCATATGTTCTACTCTTCATTTACAATGTTTGACTTCTCACAATCTGTGTTCTTGTCTGGCAAAATGTGTGTCAATAACTTATGTGACACAGAATCTGAAAATTACATTTTTTAAAAATATAAAATTTAGTTGAGTTTGGTTTTAGTCTTGGGAATTTGTTTACTTATGTCCTGACCCCCCTTCTCATGCCCTGATCTAAAATTGTAGAATGATCATTACTGTAACTGGGGAGATATCTTCTGATGGGTTAATAATCATCAATGGTAAAGCCATAGAATTTTGAAGTATGAAAAAAAGTTTCTCCAAACATTGATACTACCTTACTGGAATCTAGATCACACCAAGATAATGTTCAAAGCTATATAAAAAAGAAATCAACATATAGGTTTTTTAATTAAATTAAATTTTTCATTATAAAATTACAACTTAGTGAAGCAATTATTAATGGATTTTCTTTCCAAGTCTGAAAAAGTATATCAACAAATAATTTAATTTTTCTCTTTTTCTTTGTCCCAGGCTTTCTTTCCTCTGCTTGGTCTTTTCATTCTCATTCATACTTGTAATTTCTTTAAATAACAAAATAATAATTCCAAATATCTTGAGTGTTATCAATTATAAAATTATCTTGATATATGTGTTTAAGCTACATTGAAGGTTCTCTGAATACACACACACACACACACACACACACACACACACACACACACACTTTCAGTGTATATTGGATATTGGAACTGGCCAATTCCACAAATTAGAACTGGCAAAATGACTGAAAATATTTTGGAAATTTGGGACCACAGAAATCCCAGGATAAGATTGTCTCTTTATAGAATATTAAATTAATTAATATACCAAAATCTGTGAAATATTTCCATAAGCACATGTAAACAGAAACCACACTAAATGAAGTTTTGGTTTAGATTTTGAAGATAGCATAATTGTATTACCATTTGGTTTTAAAAATGTCCATGAAATTATTAGATATAAGATGATAATGAATTATATAAACACTGAGATCAAGTTTTCAACTGGATTGTCTTGATTTTCACTGTTGAGGAACTCAGGTTATTATTTCTTAAATTTCAATGATTTTAGAAATATTCCAATTAAACTCATCTTTGTACTTTTGCAGAATTTAGATTGTCATGAAGCATGGCCAAAATATGTCACAGATAAATTAGAATTTAATATCAGGGGATATGATAAAGAGTAGGAAAAAAGAACATAAAAAGAATTAATCATTTTTTTCTAAAGACATTCTTAGTATTTTAAGATCTAACAGAAATCTGAACACTTAATCAGATTATCAAAATCTATCTCCATTTCTCTCTATATATATATGTCTATCTATCTGTCGATCTATTTTTCTATCAACACACATACACACAAATATATACTGAAGCAATGAAAAAGGATATAGAATAAGAAAAGGAAAGACTGAATCCTTTAGATTAAACTTCTTTGTGGAAAAATAATTCAGGCGGAAGAGGTTTGAAGAATGAAAATCTGAAGAAAAACACAAAAATTATTTCTATAGGAAGAAAAGTGGAAGAAAAGACATCACAGGCACACATGGAACTCTTAAAGCAAATTGGATTCAAATAAAATATTCAGAGAAGATCGAAGCAAGGGCAAATAGAAACACAAGTAGACAAAATGTATCACAGTACCTTAGAAATAAGATTAGAAAGTCAAAAAAAAAAAAAAGGTTTTTCTAAATCCAGAAGAAGGAATGTGTCAATGATTTTAACAATGTGTTAATGATATCTGCGTCAGTGATATTAACAAAGTTCATGAAAGAATTAACAACAATTCAATTCTTACTTTGATACTGAGTTCCCTTTCATGGAGAATAATCTTTGTAATTAAAAGGACTAAACAAAAATGACTGATAGGGAATTAATAATTAAAATAAATAAAATAGTAATAAACTCCTATGTACATTAAGTCCTTAAATAATTTGTGAAATGGTTGAATTACCAAATTCAAAGAGTTTTATCATTAAACATTTAATGTAATTTTGGAAATAAATCTCAAGTGGTGATAAAAATATCTTCCCTTGGAAGTTGTGTAACATTTTTATTAATAATGTAATTATTAATTATTATTAACAATCATCAATAATTATTATTAATAATTATTAATTATTATTAAGAATTATTAATTAATTATTAATAACGTAAATGACAAAATAAAGAAGCAGAGGTAACAATGGAAAAAAATTCCTGAGAAACTGAGATTCATATATTGAACTCATTAAACTTCATCTAAAAGGGATGATAAAACTCTTTTTTTTTTTTTACTTAGGCTCAAAATTAATTTCACAAGATCAGATGTAGAAGGAATAGTGTGAAATTTATCTGTTAAATCCATTGAAAAGATCTCATTGTAGAATACAGTCCTTAAGTTTAGTGAAAATAGAGGAATCTTAGGTAGAATCCAATATGAGTTTTGTCCCAGAGTCACTGGAAACAAGAGAAAAGTCATAGGTTAGCTCAAGGGATAAGCATTAGGAACCATGTAGAAAAAGTCCAATGACAAGAAAAAAAAATCCCCCATGGAAATTAAAAGTAAAGCAGCTCAGAGGACTATGACAAAAATGGAGGAAGAGGCAACAGTTTCTGAGACCCTATAGAGATAGGAAGAAAAGTTTCCAGGAATAGCTCATTGAGGGCATGACCCAAGAGTCCCTATAACTGCAGAAAAAGGTCTTAAAAATAGCACTGCCTACATCTCTGGACACAGAAGAAAAATGGCCCCAAGAAATATCCAAATAGCCTGTACCTGAACTAAAACATAATAGATTAATTCCTGTTTAAGATAGGGTCTTTGTCACCTCATTTAGATTCATGCCATCTGGAAATTGGCCCAGTGACTGCCCTCCCTGTCCAGGCATTGAAGCTGTCATTAAAAGAATACCAAAGAAAACATCCCAGAGATGTCCAAAGGGTAAACTCCCTTATCAAAAAGAGTATCCTCACAACAAATCCAAGCAGAGTCTTAGGAAAAAAAAATTCAGCAACATGGATTATGAGAATACCTGGAAGAAATGAAATATGTGGTAGGGGGGTGTAGCAGGTGAAAGAGGAAGCAAATATTCAAGTTTCTGAGCACATCGATTTATTAAGTAGTGCTTGGTAAATGCCCAAGAAAATTAGGTCCAGTCATGTTCCTCAGCTTTGGAACTGTATTCTGAATACAGAAAGAGAAAGACTTTTATTCAATAAAAGTAATTAATCAAATAAAACCAGTCAATTAAAAGGAAACAATTATGCAGGATACAGAATCAGATAATCTATTTTCTCATCAGAGGAAAGATAAGGGACTTTTTATAATGGAGGAAAAATGTCCTGAACTCAGAAAAGGAATTGTCTCAATTTGCCTTCCATCCCCCAAATATCTATAAATAATCAAAAGTACATGGAAACAATAACTGAATGATGAGTTTTCAAATGAGACATATGGGTTTTTTCAGTCATATAATTGTCTTAGTTAATGGTCTTTAAATAGCAGGCAGAAGTGGTCCAGCTCCCCAGGCACTCAGGGCTAGGTTCACACAATACAATGAGGTTTTCTCTAAATTCTCACAATTAACTACTTGTGGTTCTAATACCCTTCTCAATTTCCTCAAACAAAAAGTAAAAAATGTAATATCTATTAAGGAAAGGATGTCAAGATTTGTTATCTTAGAATTTAAGAATTAATCCCTAAAATTGAAACGCAATCAGAAAATAATGAGATAAAAACACTATAAAAATGATGAGATTGAAAAAAAATTAAAATATATATGCATACACACTGATATATGTATACAAATACATATAATAAAATTTACCAACTAACCTTAAAAATGCTTTAATAGATAATCTAATAATAATTAGACAATCTAAAACCTCATGAACCCCTACTATCCCCCAAAATCATGGATATTATCATCAAGAAATCAAATGAAAACTCAAAAGTCATATACCCAGAGGATAAAGCGTAAAGGAAAGAATCCATTTAGATGCTTGTTGTCCTGCAGTTTTAAGAAAACCAAAGTGACACTACTATTTTGGAGTCAATGTAAAATGTAAGTGACTATGGCAGATCAGACCAATGCAAGTTCACAAGGTTCTACCACAGGTTGAGCACAAAGAGTTTATGTAAACATTTTGAGTGGACATAGCTCTTAATTTGCTCATCTCATGTTTCTTTTGAGCTACTGCAATTCTGTTTTGCTCATACAGCACAGCACCTTTGATTCTAGCTTGCCATACTGGGTGATCCTTTGCCAGTGTCTCCCATGTCTCACAATTCATTGTAAAGTTCTTCAGCCTGAACTTGAAAAATGTCCTCTTTTGACCTCCATAAGAGCACTTGCCTTGCATAAGATCTCTATAAAATAGTTTTTTTAGGTAAACATACATTTTGTCATTCAAAGAACATGACCAGTCAATCATAGTTGTGCTTCATTTAGTAGAGATTTGAATGTATGGTAATTTAGAGCAAGAAAGGAACTCAGTGTCTGGTAGCTTATCCTGCTAGGTGATCTTCAGAATTTTACTAAGATAATTCAAATGAAAGTGATTCAATTTCCTGGCATGATATTGGTACACCAACCAGGTTTCAAGGGCATACAACAATGAGGTCAGCAATATAACTCTGTAAATCTTCAGTTTGTTTGGCAGTCTAATATCTCTCTTCTATCACACATTTCTTTGTAGTCTGCTAAACACTGAACTAGCTCTGCCAATATATACATCATTCTTATCTATATTTACATCCTTGAATAGTTTCTGGTAACATTTCTGAAAACATTCTGAAAGGAACCCCATGATGAAAATGTCTATGTTCATCATTGCCAAAATCCAGAGTTTCAAAGTACCAAACAAAAATTATAAGCAATCAAAAAGTTTTTCAAGTACCAAGGAGTCAGATTGCATAAGACTTGGCAATTGAGATTTAAATAAAAGAGCTTGGAAGATTATATTCTTATAAGACAAAGGACAAAAGTTTACAACCAAGAATAATCTATAAGGCAAAAATGAACCTTCAATGGAATGAATATTTCCAAGAATTCTTGCTGAAAAATTCAAAACTGGATACATATAAGTAGGTAGCACTTAGCATGATACCTTATTGCTTAGTGTGGGGCCAACTATGTAGAAGATGCTTGTTGATTTGACTTGATATTTTAAAATTGAAATTCAGGAACCAAGAGAAACATAGAAGGATATACACATGTTCAACTGGCAGGGACTATGTGAGGATCAGGCTAATAGGTGGGCTAAAACATATCTTCTTAGAAAACTAATACATTGAAGAGATCATAGAGGAAGGTAAATGTAACAGATGAGTTTGTGGATGTATTTTTTTCTGTTTTGATGATCTTTAAGAAGACAAATGGCAAGAATAAGGAAATTTGTTGCGATAGAAATAAGGAGGAGCAAGAAAATTATCTCATCCTAGAGATGCATAAGATGAAAAATACTTAAATGAAGAAGATGAACATTGCATTAACTTCACTTTCAATTGAAACCAATCTTGGAAAATTACTCTCTCCCCATAAATATGACTTTACAGAAATATATTAATTTGAGGGCAGTTACATGGTAGAATGGATAGAAACCATCCCTGGAGGCAGGAGGACCTGAATTCCAGTTTGGCCTCAGACACTACCCTGGGCAAGTCACTTAAACCCAATTTTCACAAAAAAGTGAAATATATTAGAAATAGAAGGGAGGGGGGACAAAAAAGTTTGAGGGGGAAAATGTGATAAGTATAGCAATACTCAAATTGCAGGGGACAACATGAAGAGGGGCTCCAAGTAAAGAAAGGGCATAAACTTGGTATCAGAAGGAAAAGGGAAAATAGAGAGGAGTCACATAGTGGAAGCAGGTTGTTCCATTGTAAAGCATGCACTGCTTAAATTCCCTCTTTTACCCTCTTTCTCATTTGTAAAGAGTAGAGTGAGAGCAAGAAAGTGAAAAAGTAAAAGGGAACAGGTCTAAAGAAAGATCACTTCTGGGCCAAAGAGAGAGTAAAAAAAAGATCCATATGTACAAAAATATTTTTAGCAACTCTTTTCATAGAAATCTAAAACAAGAAATTAAAAGGATGTTCACCTATTGAGGAATGACTTAATAAATATGATATAAGAATACAATTAACTATAATTGCGCCATAAGAAATGATGAAATGGAGTTTTACAGGGGAAATTGAGTAAACCTCTATGTATTGATGCCCAGGGAAATGAGAGCTTTCATAATTTATAAAATTCAACAGGAATGTAAATAAAAGTATAATGATGGTATAATATTGAAGATAAGATCTGTTATCTGCCTACTGCCAGAGGGTTGATGAACTTAAAATGCAGAAGTGAGAGATATATTTCTTAATATGTTCATTACAGGTATTTGTTTAGCTACACACATGATTTTTATGAGGATATTATTTATATGTTCATTTTTGTGGGAAGGTAAACAGAAGGAACTATCTATATACATCTATATCTATAGCTATGTAGTTTTTTTAGTTTCATTTTTTTTTTTGCAAGGCAATGGGTTTAAGTGGCTTGCTCAAGGCCACACAGCTAGGTCATTATTAAGTGTCTGAGGCTGGATTTGAACTCATGGACTCCTGACTCCAGGGCTGGTACTTTATCCTGTGCCACCTAGCTGCCCAATGTCAGACATATTTGAAATGTGTTCAGTTCTGGGTTCTACATTTTATGAAGGACATAATAAATATGCTATAGAGTATTCAGAGGACGATGACTAAATACTGAAGATCCTCAATTTCATATCATGAGAATCTGTGGAGAGAACTAGGAGGTTAGTGATATTTAACCAGAAAAGGAAAGGCTTTCCCACCCTTCTTTCACTGTTATTGCACTCTTTGACTAGACTTCTGTAGACAAAAACCTGGAGTTTTGAAACTCCTGCCCTGAGAGTAGACTATTCTAATTGTTGTATCTCAATATTTATTTGGTCTCATACCCAAATCAACTCATTTCTCCTCTTCTTCCCTCTCACCCCTCTTTTGATCTTGTTCTTTGGGGATTGTAATTGCTGTGTGCATTATCTCCCATTCATGATTCCTGAGAATTCTCAGATCTAAATATAATTCCTTTACCACCTATATGACTTTGCTACTATTGTGTCTCCCTTTATTAGAGAACTTATATAAGCTCCCTGAAGACAATAACTATATTGCTTTTATATTTGTATTCCAGTACTTGTCCTAACTAATATGTGCTAGGTTCTTAATAAATGCTTTTGCATTCATTCATTCATCATGATATTTGAGTTGCTTCCATGCATTTGATAGGTAATTTGGAAGCACACAATTAATTTATTCCCTTTGGCTCCGGAGAGCAAAACTGGAAACAATGTGTAGAAATCTCAGGAGAAAAGTTTCAACTAGATGTTAAAAAAAGCTTCCTAACCTTGAGAGTTAGGTGGCACTGGGGATAGAGCACTGACCTTGGAGTCAGGAGGATGGGAGTTTGAATCCAGCCTCAGATACTTGACTCTTACTATGTGATTTTGGGCAAGCCACTTCACCCTGACTGTCATGTACCCAGGGCTATCTCTAGTCATCCTGATTCATATCTGGTCATTGGATCCAGGAGAAAGTAAGAAGGACAAACATTACAAGTTTGAACCAGTTTTATTGGAACATAGTAAGTTCCACTTCCCTTTTTAAATAAAGGCTAGCTGTTTGTTAGGTGTATTGTGGAGATGAAACTTGTTTAGGTAGGAGTGGGACTTAACTTCTGAATTCTATTTTAACTCCAAAGTTCTGTGATTATAATGTAATCCTTTGAATTCTTTTAAAAGTAATTTAAAGTCAATTTTCAAATAATGCTTGAACTTACTCAGAATAAAAATGATAAGAATTCCAAAAAAGAAGGTGTGTATTTGGTTTCTTTTATTTGTTGAAACTGCTGTGCAAGACACTGGTGTTTCTTTTGACAAAATTGTTTTTTAAAGTAATTTATACATTTTTATTTTTTAATATACTCTTTCAATTAACCACAGCCTTTTGAAGTTTACCAACATTTCTGACAGATTTTGCAAGAGAAGACCAAACCACTCTCAAATGTCAGATGAGTCTTTCAAACCATGCAGAGAGCAGGATGGGCTGTCATCATAACATGAATATTTCCAACCTATCTGCTCCATGAGGAAGCATTGCTGTCATTGTCTACCTGCTGTTCTATAGTCATGTTCTTTATTTTCAGATACCTGCCATCATTCCTACTTCAGTGACTATAAATGCAACCACACGAGTACAAAAACAAATAACTGGAATGTTGGTTTTTTTTTAAAGAATCTAAGTTTTCTCATTTGTGACATTTTTATTATCTGGTTTAGCAATCAACTAGTGTTACTTTCATACTAACCACCAGGCCTCTCAGGCATATACACTATAGTCCCAAACTGTCATTTCAATTATAGTTTCTCTGGTGTTTGTTTATTAGGATCCTATGAAACAGGGAGGGAAGAGAAGGTACAGAAATAAGACTTCTATGGTGCCTAATAAGTACCTGTCACTGTACTAAACATTTTACAAAAATCATCTCATTTGATCTTCACAAGAACCTTTCAAAGATGTTTGTGGCATTATTACCCTCATTTTATAGTTGATGAAATTGAGGCACAAAGGTTAGTAATTTGACCAAGGTCACACCGAACTTAGGGCTTTTTATCTCAAAACAATGTCCATCTTCTTCACTATCTGGTTGCCTTAATTTGACACTCAGATACATAACAACAATCTGTCAAGATACCCACTTAATCTCTGATTAACTCTATGTTCTAGATAATATAGAAGGAACCTAATAATAATTTTGGGGGTTTATAGAAATGTTTCTTTTTGAAAGTATTTATCTTTAATAGCCTATACCATCACATCATTTGATGAGTTGGGAGTAGTGAATTTTTTTATCTGTTGATTTGTATCTACAGCTCAAAGAATGTGATCCTTTCTGTCCTTCAAATATAGCATTCCTCCTTTCTTAGAGGAGATAATAATTGACTTGTCAGACTGACTGGAAGTTTTGGTATTGTGTATCTAACTTTTTTAAGCATCATACTTTTTTTGATAAAATCTCAAATGTGATCTTGGAAAGCTACAATATATAGAATATTTCCCCCCTCTCTAAATCTACATTTGATCCTCAAGGTTGGGAGTCAAAATAGAAGCTTTATGAAATGATTGTTAAAATCATGTTTTAAGGCCTAATCTTTTTTGGTCAAACTTGTTCTTGAAGCTACTTTTTAATTTCACTTCTCACATGCAAGTCATTCCTGGTAGTTTGGAAAGTCCATTGCTTTTTCTTCTCTATCCTACCCCAGCTGTGTTTCCTTTGAATAGAGACTATTTGCATGTTCAGAAATTTAAAAAGTTGTTTAGGTAGATTTTTTCCATACTCAATGCAGTCAAGCTTAGGGATACTATCGCAAAGAACCAACAATAATTTCTATCATAAAACAAGGAGAGCTCTTTTATCTCCACAATAGTCTTCTTTCCAATTAAAAATTTCCTGTAATATTCTGCTTTTGATTAAATGATATGGCATAACAATCTAATATAATATAAATAACAAAATTAAGATGATTACCTACATATCTTATGATCATCTAATTATATGAGGTGTTCCAAAAATCTTAGTTCAGTCTTAAACTTTAATAGTTTAAGAACTTTTAGGACACCTTGAATGTACACATAAAGAGATTTAACTTTGTATATGATAGATCACTTAGAATGGAGACACATTGGAGATACCAGGGACCTGCATCTGGCTGAGGATGTTATGCTTTCTTTTGCTATATGGATGGAAACAATCTCTTTAAAATTCCTGTAGATCCAGAACTGGCTGCATCTTTAAAATTACCAGACTGAAAAACCTCTTGGTTCTCTCTGAGTTACAAAGTTCATATAAGATCACACAATTTTAACATTGAATGAAATTTCTTATTAAATTCTAGGGAATTTTTCTTTTATAACATGGATCTAAATTATCTTAAATAATAGGAAAATTAAAATACTATTATTTCGATAGACCATTTCTTCAAATTCCCAAAATAACACTTCATTTTCTCTTCATTGAATCATAGCACACCATAATAATGTTCAGAGTTCTTAATTAAAGCTTTATTTTTAAATGATAATCAATTTCAAATAGTTTGAATTAAGGAATATGATTATTCAAATGTAACCAAGAGAATATGCTAAAATGCTCTCTCATACAGTTCTCCAAGATTCATTTTGTAAACAGGACATACAATTATAAGAGGTAGCCTGATTTGAACTTAAGAAAGATTGCATTTGGTGGCATTTCTTAGCTCCTTTACATTTTTTTCCCTGAAATATGTGTAATGATATGCAGATGCTTCTACTCAGGAAGATTTCTTTGTCTGAAGAACATATTCTGATGGATAATGAAAAATAAACAAGACCAGATGTTTCTTTCTGTCCTCACTCAGAGACTAAACGTTTTACCATTGAAATCATTCAAGTATAATCATTTCTTGGAAGACTGATTTATAAACAAATCTGACATTGGGTACCAATGGACATTTTATTTATTCTTAGAATTCAAAATATATCATAATTTACCCACTGATATTTATTTCTCTACTCTTGCCAATGACCCATATTCATAAGTCTCATATCTGATAAATATTTGTTTTCACTAAAAGCAAGAACTGACATGCAGAAATCTGATGCAGGATGATCATTTCATTTTTTATTCCCTCAATGAAAAATTCAAGAGACAAATCACTGGCAATATTTATTCCAATAACACAAGCAGAGACACATAAAATTTAACCATGATATTTAATATTTACAACTGAACAATTCAATCCTATCTAATAACAAAAGCATTGTTGAAGCATTTAAAAGCCAAATCAGAAATAATTGAATATTTTACTGTGGTTGAATAATAAATATTGAGGACCAGAATAATTTCAAGAATTTTACTGGACCTTGAAGTAACTTTATTTAATTTAAAAAAGCACATCAAGGACAGCTAGGTGGTGCAATGGATGGAGTACTGGTCCTGGAATCAGGACGACCTGAGTTCAAATCTGACATCAGACAATAATGCCTAGTTGTGTGACCTTGGGCAAGTTACTCTTAACCCCATTGCCTTAAATAAATAAAATTTTTAAAAAGCACAACAAAAACCTTCGTTCATTGTCTTACAAAGAACAAAACAAAAAACCCAGAAAAAACAAGCATCGCCAAAGTATTTGGAATATTTTATCAGATACCAGAAAGAGGAGAAGTTTAGAAAAGAATGGCAAAAAGGTGGTTAAAATAATTCAATTGAGAAAATATTAGAAACTAATAATTCTGATAGCCAGCATTTTTGATATGTTTTTAAATTGTACAGAGTAGTTTACATGAACTATTTCATTTGATGCTCATAACAAACCTAGGAAGTAAATGATAAATTCTTATCCTCATTTTACAGAAGAAAAAGGTGAGGTTGAAGAGAATTTAAGTGACTTTTCCAGGGTCACATTACTAGTAAGTATCTGAGACCTTATTTACATTCAGATGTTCCTGATTCTTAAATGCAGCATTCTACTATATCATCTATATCTATATCTATATCTATATCTATATCTATATCTATATCTATATCTATATCTATATCTATATCTATATCTATATCTATATCTATATCTATATCTATATCTATATCTATATCTATATCTATATCTATATCTATCTATATCATCTCTATCTCTATCTCTATCTCTATCTCTATCTCTATCATCTATATCTATATCTATATCTATATCTATATCTATATCTATATCTATATCTATATCTATATCTATATCTATATCTATCTACGTCTACATCTATATCTATATCTACATCTATATCTAATCTACATCTACATCTACATCTACATCTACATCTACATCTATTCTATGTCTATGTCTAATGTCTATGTATATGTCTATTTCTATATCTATATCTATACCTATATATCCCATCTATAGTATTTTTCTTTCAATATAATCTTTAAGAAAATGGTTGATGCACTCATTATGTCCATCCTTGTTGAAAGCAAGATAGAGGAAAATTTAAAATTTTGATGCTGATTTTTCAGGGAACCACAGCTTTATGTTTTCTGATTGAGAAATGTGGAGAATATAAAAACCTATTATGTTTATTATTTAACAATTTAAAAAAAAGCATTTGCCACAGTAGAAAGGAAAAATAGTCGTGAGTATAATCATTTGCTTGTGCAAATTATCTCCTCTATGTATAGTCATTGAATGGAACACTGGAGTTGATGTTAGGGAAACCTTGGTTAAAATTCTGCCTCAGACACATTTCTTACGTAACCCTAAATAAATAATTTAACCTCTTTGAGACAAAGTTCCTTCACCTGAAAAGTAAGGATAACAATTGGTGGAAGGATCAAATAAAGTAATATATAAAGTATTTTGTAAACCTTAAAATTAAAGTATAGCACTTAGCTTCTATATTTACCAGTGCTATAGTTGTTAATAAAAATAATAAATCATGTTTGTTACAATAGGTATGACTATAACTATAGAAAATTTTCAATAACCTACTAAGTCTTAATATCCATTTTAGGTGCTAATTAGGGAAGCACAAACTGAATGGTAATATTAATATCCAATTTAACCATGTGTAATAGAATAAACTAGTTACTGTATATGAAAAAGAGCAACAATGACAACACTTTTTTGTTCAAACTAGGAGATGTAAATTAGTCCCATTTAATTAAATACCAGGAACTATCAATATATAGATATTGCCAAAATATATGTAAATAAATGATTTAGATATAGGTGTGAGAATTACTTTGTACTTCTCCTTGTTGTCACCAAAGTCTATCTTAACATCAATGATTTAACATTTATTCATCTGTTGGATTATGGAATATGCCCAGAAACATGATTATTCCAAATAATTCAATGGAAATCACTCATTCACTGAATCAACAATCATTTATTAAGCAGTTCTATTTGTAAGTACTATGAAAGGAGATAGAGATGTGACATTAAAAATGAAAACATTTCTATATTCAGAGAGCTTGCATTCTATCAGAGACCATGGAATAAGTTGGTAGCATTTTACTAATCATTATTGCAATATTTACACACAAACACACACACATATGTTTGTATTTACAGACATAAATGATCAGAGGAAGAGATATGCAGAGCTGGTGATATAGTAAGAATAAGAGACACAAGATGGACAACTAATAAGTTCATATAGGAAGAAAGCTATATTAGTATTCTTTGGTGGAACTGAGAGTTAGTTCAACCATTCAATGTATCAAATTTTAATCACATAAGATAGAAAAATGCCTAAACTGTACATGCTTTTTGAACCAGGAGTACTATGATTGCATCTATGCTCTAAGGAAGTCAAATAAAAAAATAAAGATCCTATACATTAAAATATTCATAGTGTGATCATTGAAATACAAAGAACTGGAAACAAAATTGGCACCATTTATTGAAAAATGACTCAAAAGCAACTATGACTATGAATGTAATAAAATATCAAACAGCAGTAAGAAGTACAAAAAAGACTTTATGGCTAGAGGCATTCCCAATAAAATCAGGGGTGAAACAAGGATTGCCATTATTACCACTACTATTCAATATTGTATTAGAAATGTTAGCTTCATCAATAAGAGAAGTAAAAGAAAGAAGGAATTAGAATTGGGAAAGGAGAGACAAAAATGCTCACTCTTTGCAGATGACATGATGGTATATTGGGGAATCCCAAAAAATCTTCTAAAAAACTACTAGAAATAATTAACAACTTTAGCAAAGTGACAGGATATAAAGAAACCTTCATAAATCCTCAACATTTCTATATATGATTAGCAAGATGCAGGAGAAAGAGCTAGAAAGAGAAATCCCATTCAAAGTAATTTCAGACACTATAAAATACTTCAGAGTCTACCTGCCAAGGTAGATTTAGAAACTTTGAAAACAATTATAAAACATTTCTCACACAAATAAAATCAGATTTAAATAACTGGACAAATATAAACTGCTCATGGATAGGCTGAGCTAATATAATAAAAATGACAATTCTACCAAAATTAAACTGTTTATTTAGTGCACTACCAATCAAAATTACAAAAAATAACTTTAATGGAGTGAGAAAAAATGTAAGTAAATTTGTATGGAGAAATTAAAAAGTCGAGAATTTCCAGGGATTTAATGAAAAAAAGGGCAAAGGAAGGTAGCTTAACCCTACCAGATTTAAAATTATATTATGAAACATCAATCATCAAAACTGTCTGGTATTGGCTAAGAAACAGAGTAGTGGATCAGTGGAACAGACTAGGTTCAATAGCAGGAAATGATTATAGTAATCTGCTGTTGGATAAACCCAAAGAGTCCAGCTATTGGGATAAAAAAATTCTCTCTTCGATAAAAACTGATGGGAAAATTGAAAGTTAGTGTAACAGAAACTTGGACTGGACCAATACCTCATACCCTATACCAAATAACATCAAAATGGATACAGGATTTAGACATAAAAAACAATATTATAAGCAAGCTAGGAGATCAAGGAAAACAGTTTATGACCAACAAAGAGATGGAAAACATCATTAAAAACAAACTAGACAATTTTGATTACATTAAATTAAAAAGTTTTTGCACAGACAAAACCACTGTAATGAAGTTCAAAAGAAATGTAATAAATTGGGAAACAATTTTTACAACTCGTATTTCTGAGAAAGGACTCATTTCTAAAATAGAGAACTGAGTCAAATTAAAAAAAAAAAACTAGCCATTCCCCAATTGACAAATGGTCAAAGGTATATGTAAAGTCATTTTAAAAATGAGGAAATGAAAAGGGATCCATATAAATATGAAAAATAGCTCTAATCATTACTTACTAGATAAATGCAAATTAAAGCATCTCTGAGGTACCACCTTACACCTCTCAGACTGGCCAATATGGCCAGAAAGGACAATGATCAATGTTGGAAGGGACTTTGGAAATCTGGGACACTAATACATTGTGGGTAGAGCTGTGAACTCATCCAACTTTTCTGGAGAGCAGTCTGGAACTATGCCCAAAGGGCAATAAAAATGTGCATACCCTTTGATCCAGCAACATCACTACTAGGCCTATTACCTGAAGAAATTATGAAAACAGGTAAAAAACATCACTTGTACAAAAATATTCATAACAATCTTTTTCGTGGTGGCAAAGAATTAGAAACTTAGTGAATGTTCTTCAATTGGGGAATGACTTAATGAACTCTGATATACGTGTGTCATAGAACAATATTGTTCTATTAGAAACCAGGAGGGATGAGAATTCAGGGAAGCCTGGAAGGATTTGCATGAACTGATGCTGAGCTAGATGAGCAGAACCAGAACATTGTACACCCTAACAGCAACATGGGCGTGATGGTCAACCTTAATGGACTTGCTCATTCCATCAGTGCACCAATCAGGCACAATTTGGTGGTATCTGCAATGGAAAATACCATCTTTATTCCAGAGAGAACTGTGGAGTTTGAACAAAGACTAAAGACTTTCATCACCTTAAATTTAAACAAAACAAAACAAAACCCTTATCTTATTATGTAATTTTGCTATCTCTTATACTTTATGTTTCTTCCTTAAGGATTTGTTTTCTCTCTCATCACATTCAACTTAGATCATTGTATACCATGGAAACAATATAAGACTAACAGATTGCCTTCTGTGGGGGGGTGGTGGAGGAAGGGAAGTGAGGTTAGGGGAAAATTGTAAAATTCAAAATAAATAAAATATTTCTTTAACAAAATTATTAAGTCGTATAGAGATTCCAGCCAATATAGATTAAGTCTCATACCCAGTCTGAGGAAATCAAAGTTTCTTTATGTACTGAATACCTATTTTATAGTTATTGCCATTCTATGTTCTATGCATGTAAAAATAAACCTAGAAGATGAATGAAAAAAAAAGTACAGAAAGGATTTCAGAAAAAATGGGAAGATTTCTATGAACTAAACAAGTGAAATAAGCAGAATCAAACGAACACTGCATACAAGGAAAACCATGGAAGAAATGAGAAGATGACTAAAATATGGCTGAATTTGGAGTAATTGACTATCTAATGAAGCTTCCAAAAGTAGATAATAAGATATAATTCCATGCACTTTGTAGAAATATAGATAAATAACAGGAAAGAAAGTTGTATACATTCAAAGTCATAGAATTGAATGATTATGTTTGCTTTCTATTGTTATATGAGATAGTTCAGTTTGGAGAAGAAGGTTCTCCCCCTTCCCTCTTTTTAAAAAATGACTGTTAAAAATAGTACTTTTAAAAAAGACAAGAAAAGTGGCTGCTAGGTGGCATAGTGGATAAAGCATTAGCCTTGGAGTCAGGAGTACCTGGGTTCAAATCCGGTCTCAGACACTTAATAATTACCTAGCTGTGTGGCCTTGGGCAAGCCACTTAACCCCATTTGCCTTGCAAAAACCTAAAAAAAAAAGACAAGAAAAGGCAATAGAAATTCTGTGTTGGAAGGTGTATCCATAGTAATGTAATCACAGATTTGTGAAAGTATTAAAGTATATTTTAAAACACTTCCATATTAGTCATTCTAAAAGAATGAAAGAAGAATCAGAACTAAAGGAAAAAAATGAGGAAGAAAAAACACAAAAGAAGTTTTAAAAATTGGAAATAATACTCATTGGTCTGCATTCATATGCCATAGTTTTTTTCTTCTGGATGTGGATGGCATTTTAGAATTTTAGAATTGTCTTACTGAGAGGAGCTAGGTCTATCATAGTTGATCATCATACAATGTTGTTGTTAATGTGTTGGTTTTGCTCTCTTCACTCAGCATTAGTTCATGCAGATCCTTTTAGGCTTTTTTGAAGTACACATATTTATGATTTCTTACAGAACAACAGTACTTCATCACATTCATATATCACAGTTAGTTTTGTCATTATTCAATTATTAGGCATCCCCTCAATTTCCAATTTTTGTTTCAACAAAAAGAGTTGCTATAAAAATGTTTGTACATCTGTGTCTTTTCACTTTTTTAGGATCTCTTTGGGATACATAATTAGTAGAGTTATATTGCTGGATCAAAGGTTATATATATATATATATATATATATATATATATATATATATATATAGTTTTATTGTCCTTGGAGCATAGTTTTAAGTTGCTCTTCAAAATAGTTGGATCAGTTCACAACTTCATCAACAATGCATTAATGTTCCAGTTTTCCCACATATCCTTCAACATTGATCATTTTCCCTTGTTTTATTTTGGCCATTTTAGCCAATCTGATGGATGTGAGGTGAAACCACAGAGTTGTTTAAATTTTCATTTCTCTAATCTATAAAAAATTAGAACATTTTTTCATATGACTAGAGCTTCAATTTATTCATCTGAAAATTGTCTTTTCATCCCCATTTATAAATTGGGGAATGACTTGTATTCCTTTAAATTACACTCAGTACTCTCTATATTTCCTAAATGAGTCCTTTATCAGAAATACTAACTATGAAAACTCTGCTTTGTACATTCTTCTTATCTTGGTTGCGCTGGTTTTATTTGTGTAAAAGCTTTTTTTTTAGGTTTTTGCAAGGCAATGGGGTTAAGTGGCTTGCACAAGGCCACACAGCTAGGTAATTATTAAGTGTCTGAGGCCGGATTTGAACTCAGGTACTCCTGACTCCAGGGCCCATGCTCTATCCACTGTGCCACCTAGCCACCCCCAAAACCTTTAATTTAATATTATTTATTTTACAATGTATAATGTTCACTTCTTTGGTCATAAACTCCTCCTTTCTTCATATATCTGATAGTCAAAGTATACCTTGTCCTCTTAATTGGGTTTAAAGTATTATAAATAAATGTAAAATAAAGTAGAAATTATTTTGAAAGTTGTCATTTTAATGCATGTGTACACTGACATTTTTATAGTCCAATATTTTTACTATATTATGAGAATCGTTTTGCATGCATTGAACTCATTACTTCAAGACCATGAAAATCGTAAGAATAATGCTTATGATTTAGACACATTGTCATTAATTTATCTAGTGAAAAAATTGCCTAAAGACTGAAGGGTCTGTTTCCAGTAAAGTTACTGCTATAGAATTGGATACTCCATCTAATCCAATAAAAATAAACTGCCTATATTATGAAGCCAAATATGACAGCATATTCTAGTACTAGTGATAAAGCATGAAAAATGACTATTGGGGTGGCTAGGTGGTACAGTGGATAGAGCATGGGCCCTGGAGTCAGGAGTGCCTGAGTTCAAATCCGGCCTCAGACACTTAATAATTACCTAGCTGTGTGGCCTTGGGCAAGCCACTTAAGCCCTTTTGCCTTGCAAAAAATGACTATTAGTCAGATCCTAGGCTAAGCACTTTTATATTTTATAAAAGGTTTGTTTTAACATGAACTTATATTTGCATTGCTAATTTGTTTAAAAGATTTTAAAATAAATATTAACTAGATAAACTTAAGCATTATTCCTGTTCAAGTAAATAACAATTCTAAATTAGATACATTTTGCATCTTTTGCATAATTCTTTTAAAGTCCACTCTGATACTACAAGACACAAATGAATACCGTGTACCTTCAAGGACCTTACTTTCTATCAAGGGGAAACAACATACCCACACACAGAGACACACACCCACACATACACATATCGATGTATAATCAAAATACCAAGTAATATTGAAGGAGAACTGCTGGTGCTTCAGAATTCAGAGAAAGGGTATCATATAAGAAGTGGCATCTGCTTTGACTGTGTAGAAAGCTAGGTGTTCTGAAAAGAAGAGATGAGGTGAATGCATTATAGATATAAGTATGGGCATGGAGCATTGAATTTATTACATAGCTAGTAATCTTTTTTATTAAAATTTAGAGTGGGTAAGGGGAGTAACATGAAATGGTTGAAAAGAGAATTGGAAGCTAGATTGGGGAGAATATAAATTACAGACTGAGGTGCTGTAAACAGGGCTTTGAATATGGAAATGTCATGGTAAGACATAAATCTTATGTTTATTTTGTGTGGAAGAGGAACCAGAGAAAAGTAAGACTGGAAGATGACAAGATCATTTAGGAGGTTATTATATGACTATGACTCAAAAGTAAGGAAAGAGAAAGGCAAAACGTCAAATAGATAAGAAGCAAGGAAAGTACTTACCTATGTGCCAAACACTCTTCTGGTCCCTAGAAACAAATATAAGAAAAAAAGACAATAACTCTTGTCCTCAAAGAATCTAAATTCTAATAAGCAGGAGAATAACATAAAATAAAACTAAAAGATGTGGGGGAGGAAAGGGAAAATAAAGGTATCCAGCATCGGGGCATGATTTTATATTCCTGAAGAAACAGGGACAAAATGGGAAGAAGACTGGTTTGGGCTCCTCCACAAAAAAGAAAATTCAGGAGAAACTCACAAAGGGGAGACCTGAGCAAAATACTGATGAAGGATATTCCAGGTTTAGAAAATTTCAGGAATGGTGGGAAGAAGAAAGACCATTGCACTGAGTACCTACTAGGGGACATTCTTGGGGGATGGGGAATAGAAACATTCCAGAAGAAAGCAGTGGAATTCCAGAGAAAGTCATGGACTAATAGGGATCCAAAGGTGTCATATTTTGAAAGACCAGCAAGGCATGGACAGATTTTGAAGAGATGAAAATGGTGATTGGTGACTCCCTAAAGAAGAACAATAAGGTCTTTATTTCCCGGTTACAAAGAGTAAAAGTCTGTTATCTTTCTGGCATGCAATGGAGAATCTTATACTTTTCAAGTCTAAGGACAACATTTCACTTCCTGTGAAACATGAAACCATTAGAAGGACCCTAGAAGGCATATATATATATTTGCATTCGCCTTCAAAACTTAATATTTACTGGGTGACTAGGTGGCAAAGTGGATAGAGCACCAGCCCTGGAGTCAGGAGTACCTGAGTTCAAATCCATTCTCAGACACTTAATAATTGCCTAGCTGTGTGGCCTTGGGCAAGCCACTCAACCCCATTGCCTTGCAAAAACCTAAAAAAGACCCCAGCTTAATATTTAGTAGGTCAGTAAAGGTTTGTCAATAAGCAGTCCATTCTCATGTGATACATGCCACAGATTATTGTGCTTTCTCTTTAAATTTTTTAGCTCCTCTTGATTATTTGCATCAATATATTTTGGAACCATTTCTCTCATCAAATGAACTGATGCAACTTATCAGTTTCTCATTAACTGTATCATAAGGGCTGAAGAGAATGTCAGGAGTAAAAGATCAGAACTCAGGTTGTCAAGTCAACAGCTATCGATGCTCAGGAGCATCAATACAAAGGTGGACATAAAGAAATGAGCAAAAAATATGGGAGAAAATATAGACTATATTAAGATATCTAGGAAGACTACACTGAAGTTTGTACTTATATATCATATTATCTTTGATAAAAATGTTGAAAAAACTGAAATCATTTTACAGTGAATGAAATAAACTATTTCAAAGCACCAGAAATAAATGTGTATTTTAGAATTCATTTTGGAATTAGAGCCCATAATAATTATTAACTAACTATATCAAATATCTACATAAATATAACTATTTAGAACAGTAAATTTAGAAGAGTAAATAAAAACCATTGCACATAATTGTAACAGGTCCCAACTAACTCATTTAAAGAAATGATTGGGGAAAAAATTGTAAAAACTTTGACTTACATTGAGATCTGCTTCCCTAAGATTTTTGCTCTTTTTCCTCATAGCCATAGGACTTAATATAGCTTGGAAATGCTCATTTTCTTTATGTCCACCTTTGCATTGATGCTTCTGAGCATCAATAACTGCTGACTTGACATTACCCAATTGATAATTGATCAAAAGATATAGACAGATAATTTTCAAATGAAGAAATTAGAGCTATATTTAATCATTTGAAAAAAAATGTTCCAAATCATTACTGGTTAGAGAAATGCAATTTAAAACAACTATGAGGTTCCATCTCACACCTATAATATTGGCTAAGCTGACAGAAAAGGAAAACGATCAATGTTGGAGAGGTTGTGGGAGGATAGACATTAATGAATTATTGGTGGAGTCCTCATCATATAGAAAACAGTATGGAACTATGCCCAAAGAGTAATCAAACTTATCATATCTTCTGACTCAACAATACCAATATTAAGTCTATATCCAGAAGAAATCATAAAAAATGGAGTAAGTCCCAGATGTTCCAAAATATTCATATCAGCTCTTTTTGCAGTGGCCAAAGAATTGGAAATTGAGGGTTTTCCCATTAATTGGGGATGGCTGAACAAGTTATGGTATATGAATGTTACATAGTACTATTGTTGTATAGGAAGCTATGAATGATCAGAGAAGAATGGAAAGAATTACAGGAACTTATGCTGAGCAAGGGAAGCAGAACCAAGAGAACATTGTACACATTAACAAGAACATTGTGATTTGATCAACCTTGACAGATGCAGCTCCTCTCAGCAGTTCAGAGAATAAGGACAATTAGGAGACCTTCTTTGGACAATGCTATCCACCTCCAGAGGAAGAACAACAAAATAAAACCTAAAGAATCTAAATGAACATTTCATTAACTTTGTAAAAAATTTCTCTTATATTTTTCTTTCCCATCTCATGTTTTTCTTTCTTTCCTCTGAATCCTAATCCCTCATTAAGAAAATGACTAATCTGTAAACATGTTAAACACAAATGTTTACGTACAATATTCACCAGATTGTTCATCACTGATGGGAGTGGGGTAGAAAAGGAGAGTGGAAGGGAAAATACGTAATTTAAAAATATACATATACATGTGAATACTGACTTGGGGGAAAGTGGTTAAGTTAGCCTTGGAATTTAAATGTCTGCTTTCTCTACAAGTGATATTATATATATATATCAATTTTTTTCACCATTTGCAAAATTAGAAAGTCTTACATCTTGTAATCAAACATAGATATTCTGTGAGTTTTCCACCAGTATCTGTAATCTTTCATTTGATGCTCTCAAAAGCATGAAAAATTTTGAGCCAATCTCTGGAAAATTATCTATCTATCTATCTATCTATCTATCTATCTATCTATCTATCTATCTACTTTGATTTGACAATGAAAGTCTTATTTTATCTTCAAAGTTTGTTTTTGAAATAATGCTAAGATTTCTTTCATCAGAAATTCTTAGAGATTTGGCTCTATGGGTATCAAGCATTGAGACTATGCTTATTGTTCTTAGTATAAGTAAACAAGCAAGGGATAGGTAGAATTTTAGCACTAAAGTCAAGGAAGTTCAACAATTATTTTCATCAAATATTTATGAAATAATCTGTGATGTAAGTTAGTAAAAGTCATTATCCAACCAAGTCATCTAAAAAATAACATATAACTCCAGCAATTTATAATGAACAAGTTTCAGGACTGTGCAGTGGAAAAAGGATTAGACCAAGTGTCAGTAGACCTGAATCCAGTCATGTCAATAAAAGCTAACTGTATGATTTTATATAAATTATTTAACTTTTTACAATACCATCATCTGAGCAATGGTCTGGACAAAAGGTTCTTAACCTTTTTATGAGTGTGGCTAAGTCACCTTGAATACTCTGATGCAAACCAGGGACTTCTCATTATAATGTTTCTACATGAATAATTATATTGAATTATTTTAAAGTAGCTATCAAAATAGTAACTACAAATTATTTTGAGAAATCCCTTTCAAGAACCCTCCTATCCTAGATGATCACTGTATATCATGATTTTTAATCTTACTTATGATTTCAGGACAAAGCAGTAATTAAATCATTCATTTTTGGCAAAGTACTTCCGAGAACATATTATTTGGCTTAGTAATTTAATTTAAAAACTGGAAAGATATTCTGTCTCTTTTTATTGGAATTCAATAACAATTTTTAGAAAAAAGAAAGTCATCAATTTATCTTATCTTTATTCACTGGAAAATGAACTTGTTTAATTAACAATTTTTGGTTTCATTTCCTATCATTACACTTGAGAGGCAGCTAATAGTACTAGTAGATAGAGTTGTAGTAGTATAGTAGATAGGTTGTTTAGTAGCAAGAGTGTTGAGTTTGTAGTTAGGAAGACTAATTTTCCTGGGTTGAATCCATCTTCAGAAATTTACCAGCAGTATGACTCTGGGTAAGTAACTTATTAAACCTGTTTACCTCATCTGTAAAGTGAGTTAGAGAAGGAAATAGAAAACCACTCCTGTAGCTTTGTCAAGAAAATCCTAAAGGGGTTACAGAAAGTCAGAAATGATCAAAACTGCTGAACAATATAAAGACACATATATTTTTCATATGTACATTTCATTTATATACACATTTACCTATATAAACATAGATAAATGTATATATGAATATCTCTATCATCTATCTACCTATCTACCTATCTATCTATCTATCTATCTATCTATCTATCTATCTATCTATCTATCTATCTATCATCTATCTATTTCCTGCAACAAAAGACAATAATAGGTTTCAGTTCCTGTGGATTTCTTTTAGAACCATGACCTCTTTAGTTTTCTGAGCACTTAGATACCCAGCCTTTTAAGTACTAGCCTCTAGCAGGTTGAAATATGAGTTGGTGAAAGTAGGAAATTCTGATGTTATGCAACTGTCAAAGGACTGAGGACATAGAACAGAGTATTTAGGTCTAGTTCACAGCTAAACAGAATGTGCTTCCTGTCATAAGGCTGAAGTCAAATTAAGTCAGATTGGTTAAAAATTAAATGTGTCAAACATCATATAAAATCCTGAAAAAACAAATATAGGTAAAGAAATAGACATTTCCTGATCTCAAGGAGCTTACAGTCTAAGGAGGGATGACAACAGTTTGAAAATGGAGATGAAAAATAAGGGGAAGTGAGAGGAGGATATGTTGGCAATGTAAAGGAAAGGAGAGTGAATTCCTTAAAATAGAGGTTTGGAAAGAATGCATCCATTTGAGCAGAAGGTCTTTCCTGACTGCCTCTCTTTTACCTTTCTGTGGTATATTCCTTCTTCTAACTTGTCCATTTCTACTCATTATTTTTATTTTTATCATTTCTTTTGCTCTTTTTCCTCATTCATTTTTTCATTTTTTTCTTCCATCTACTTTTTATTGCTCTTAAGGTGAAATGCTTTTGTCTGAATAAAAACAATAAGATTTTGTTTTCCCAGTGTTTTTTAGCAATTTTTTTTTAATCTTGTGCCTTACACTTCAAGGAGTTTAGGGTCTCAGCATGTCTTAACTACTTGCTTTTATATAGTACTTTAAACCTTTCCAAAGAAAACATCTGAGTATACATTTTCTCTATATAATCTTAAAACAAGATCTCGTTACTATAAATAGTACCTTTTATGGATGAAGCTCAATGACTTTTCTGAGATTACCCACAGGGCTGGTGACAGAGCTAGGACTAGACCCCAGGTCTCCTGATTTATGGTTGCTGTGTTCCATTTCCCTCTTTGGCTTCTACTGAGTTGTTCAGTGATTCACTGTGTTAATGGGATTTGAGATTTTGGTCCAGAACTAGTATAAGGGTTGATAAAGAGATGAGTGTTATATTACCTCTTGTTTAAATATCAGGGAAGAGCCAGGTTTCCAGTAGACCATATAATGCATTTTCCAATTTTAAAATGTACAAGATATTTTACCCAGCAGTATAAACATTTTAAAAGAAACAAACTCTGCTGACAAAAATCCATTAGAAAAGTATTTTATTGATTGTAAAATGCTCCAGTGAAAAGGTTCTGATTGCTAAGTAGGCATTCCTACTGAAGTCTCTCAACTCATCTCCTTCTCAAAGTATTATCACCTTTATTTCACTGTTTTATTCACTTTGTTCTATTGGAGGAATATGACAAATCATGTACTTCTTCTCAGATACTTCCCTCAGGATTCTTGGAGATGAACTTCTACACTTGAAAGATTGGTTCCCTTTTGAAATATGCTAATGAATAGCATCTGTGATGTTCTAGAAATGAAAATAATTGCTCATTATCTCCACATTATAAACAAATGTTTATTCTGAGCAGCTCAAAATTGAAAAGTTTTTTTTGTGCCATATGCCCAGGCCATGGAGTGCTTTATTCAGTGGAGTCCAAGGAGAGGTTTCTGGGGAAACCGTATGAGGTTTCTGAAAGGCTAAAAGTGTGGTCTGAACTCCATCTCTTGAAAACAGCAGCTTTCAGTTATGCCCTCTTTCTAGTTTAGGTTGTGGGAATAATTAATTTTATCCTCCATTATTATTATTACTATTTTCATTATTGTTATTGTGTCCTAATGATGGTAATCCTACAAATTACATTTTTTAAATCTATTCTTCATCCCTGGCTGCCTCTTTCCCATTCCCTTTTATTTTAAGATTTCTTCTCATCCCTGGTTTATAGTATAATTTTATGAGAGGGAAGGGAATTCAAGAGGTCATTTGGGCCAGTGCTGAATTCTGGAGCCTTCTTGGACCTTCAATTAACAGAAAAGTTAGTTTAATTAGTTAAAAATCAGAATATCTTAAAGCAATTCTATCAAACTCAAAAAGATATTTCTACCATCTGCATGTTGAAATGAGACTACAAATGAATATTTTGTATACTGCATTGTATTTTTTACTTTTTAAAAGTTTATTAATTGCATTTTAATCTGATTCAGTTATCCTCCTGGAGTTTTAAAGCACTGAGAATTCTTGAAAATAGCAAAAAGACAGAGGAGTGCAAGATAAATTTTCAGAATAAAGGAAACAAAAAAAAAATTCGTGGCACTACAGAATTTCAACTGCAACTTGTGATTCAGACTAGCTCTGACTAATAAAGAGACCAGGAAAAGTGGGAGACCTGAAGCTAGTATCTGTGTGTGTCTATATACATAGACATATTTATACACAGTTCATGTATTTAACAGTGATTGTGGTTCTGAATTATTTAACTGGAGAAGTAGCTACTCCCAATTTTGAATCCACTTTTGAATTAGTCCTTTTTGAAGAACAAGCAGATCTGACTTTCTGTTTTGTCTTTGTTCTCAACTAGGAATTTAACTTCTTTCTGAAGAGAATAACAAGTAGGGGATTTTCCCGCGTCTCCTTGCTACTTCAGAGAGGTTTTCTCCTGCTTCTGCTTACTGAACTCATTTGGTCTTTTTCCTATTTTTAAAGCATTGCTGCCCCATTTTCCATTACTGAGGGGAATCCAAGATAATCTGAAATCATTTGGTTTCCCCCCTGCTTTTGAAGAGCTATAAAAATGAAAATAAAAAAAATTTTAAGCTTCATCTTCAGTCATACCTTCATACTAGAAAATTAGTAAGAAAAACTTTTTTTTCTTTGTAGCCAACCAGAAAAACCCTCTCTTACATTGCATTGCTCTGGAAAAGAGTAGCCAATGAAGGAAGAAAGCTGGTGTGTGAAGTAATCATCTTTCTAATTAAAAATAATAGAATTAGATTGCTTTTAATATTAGTTACATTTCACTTTTTTTATTGTAAGAACTTCTCTTTTCTTCAACCCACTTCAGCCCCTGGCCACCAGGACTTCATTTTTCTAGATCTAGGAATTCTAATGCCAGAGCCTAGCATAGAAAAGGATAAACAAAACATCCAGTTGGTACTCAAAAAGTATTCATTATGTTCCAGGAACTGTCTATCATGCTGGAAATAAAATATAAACTTATAAAAAAAGTCTTTTGCTCTAGAAGGCTACTTTCTAATGGGGAGGGCAATGTATAAAAGGAAGCTTAAAATGATAAGAAAATACCTAGCTTGTGGACATAATAGAGAAGTTAAGATCACAGTCTGGTAAGAAATGAAGTAATGGCTGTCCTGTGTACCCTCTTTAAATGTAAGCTTTGGGAGGAGGCATCCAGAGGATTGGAATATAAAGACTAAAGAAACTTTAAAAATGTGAGTTCAAGGTTAAAGTTATCAAAACACTAACACCTGTTCTCAGAGCCACAGGGACTGAAAGAGGAAAAGGGGAAAGGTAAAATTTTCCCACACCCAGCTCAATGCATGGTACCCATAGTTATTGGAAGTTATTATCACTTTGATTTTTTTTGCTCTTATGCATCTGTGCTTATATTAAATTGCAATGTGGCCATGTTTCCACTATTGAAAACATGCGTATCTTACATATCTTGGATGATTTTAAGAAGTCAAGTTATCAAGGGAGGCATGTCTAGCATGTGTTGTTATGTATTTGTTATATGTGGTACCCAAAAGTCAAACTTGGGATATTGAGGTAATCACCCTTATTATATTAAATATCAAGGTAATTTGGTACTTTCCAATATACAATTCAAGATAACAACTGTACTGCAGCTGAATGAGCAAGAGGCAATGGGAATTCTCTGTAGCCCAGAGAAGAATGTAACAGGTGTTTTAGAACGTATTAGAATTCTAGTTTGTGTTTTAGAGAGATAAGCATTTTTTACTCAGTCATGAGATTAATTTGGGACTATTTAAGTCTTTGAGCCAGGACGTAGAATTGAGTCAGGCCCTTGAGTTTTTAAAGGAACACACAAATTCTGTGTAACACAGATTGAGAGGAAAGAGTGGGAACTTCAAGAGTTGAGCAGCAGAAGCAGTAGGGGAGATGGACTTTCAACAAATCTAACAAGGACTTAATGAGATGATCTGGGGAAACAAACAAAAACATAAATAAGATGATTGCAAGATTTGAAAAGAATAGATTAAAGGAGGGCTATCATTGCTTCTTGCAGAGTTAAAGATGGGATCAAGCTACTTGTACACATTTAAGATGTGAGAAAAATTCCAAAAAAAAAAATCATGCTCTTTCCCTAAGTTCTCATTTCTTTGCCTGTTCAGGAATAAACACTCTTACCTTAATATGTACTGTGTTCTGATTTTTTGTCTCATATATTATGGAATTCAATTTAGGTAATGATAAGATGAAATTTAAATTATAGCAGAGATCAAAAGCTATTATGGAATATTAGGAATAGTCCTAAATTGGGGGGGGGGGCGCAGTGCTCTGAGCTATAGCGATTGTCCTGCAGCTTTTTGGTCTCCTATTAACTTTATAATACAGTAGAGGAAGGTATCATAAACCTGAAGGCTCCTAAGCTAAAAATCATCGTAAGGTCTTTCATATATAGCATGGCAAAGTAAATCTCTAGGAAATAAGTGTGATAAGGAGAGGATAGTGATGAGTGTGAAGTTAACTAAATAGATCTTCTAACATGAACCATATAACCACTAGGGTTACAGTTATACCATCTGGAGATTTCTGGAAACATGGTTAAACTAGCATGAAACAATTCAGACTTAATAACACAGAACCAAAATAAATATTCAATGATAACAAAAATATAATTAAAGATGATACCAAAAAGCAACACAATGACTATAATGGACAATGTTTACACTAAATGATTAAAGTTGAAATATATATATATATATATATATATATATATATATATATTGAAATTGATTGTTAGCAAATTTTAAAATATAAAAGTAGAAAGTGACATTTACTATCAATTCTATCTTTTCACCTAGTCATTTTTGGGGAATATAGTTTGCTTACAAGATTTCAGAATTTCTTAGAGAGGATGTGTAACATTGAAATAAAAATATATGAAAACTATATTTGTAAATAAAGAGGATATATAAGAAAATAATAATAATGCCTCCCATATGTTAAGGACTAAGTGAAGCGCTTAACAAATATATTGAAACATTTAATAAATTTTTATCTTTAAAAATATTTAAAATATCTTCGTAAATATCCCCCAAATTTTATTATACAAAATTATCTCAAATCTTATATCTCAAACATATCTTCCATAATATAGTCATCAAGTAGTCTTTCACTCTCTACTTGAACAACTTTAGTAATGGGGAATTCAAAATATATCCCATTATACTTTTGTACTGTATTTATAGTTGAAAAATTTTCCTTACATTTGGTGAAAATCCTTGTTATCCTCCTTCTGTGATCAAGCAATATGAATAATCCTCTATGACATCTCTTATGGCTAAATTTTTCAAACCCTTTCTTTGAAATGTAAAGATATTTAGAATTTTTGTCTTAAGTGGCAAATGTATGCAAATGTGGCAAAAATGATACAGATAGGCTATACTACTCCCCTTTTGTGACAATCTCTGAGGCAGCTTCGTATTATGTGGATGTTTAAATCACACTGAAAAAAGTTTTTAATAGATGTAAACTCTCATCTTTTTTTTTCAATTTACATTAAAGAGCTCAGAAATAATGAAAATAGTCTCTATTAATGGAAAATAAAAAGTTGTAGTTTCTTAGGTCTATAGAAGAAAAAACATAGGATGACATAATCTGCCAATATAATAATAATAAACATTATTTGACTTTTAATGATCTCAGGTGCAGAATACTGAGTTTTGATTTCAAAAGGCTCCCCTTGGTCGACTGTGTGATGAAATTCATATGGAGATTGAGACAACAGAAACTTTATATGACAGTTACGTAATTGTCATTTATGGAACTCTTTTGTAAAAAAAAAGTGAAAGAACATTTTTTCTTTAATTTTTTTATGTGTGGGCTGACATTCCCTTCTCTATTCACAACAATCTCTTTAACAAGCCTTCCTCCCCTTTCCCCAGCCTCCAGTTAGTCTGCGTAAGTGGTATTTGACTATGGAAACAAAATATCATCCTGATTTGCATTTCAAGATGCCCTTGATTTTATTGTTAGATGCAAGTATTACAAAATAAAAAATTCCTTTTCAGAGTCTATTTCTATTAGTTAAGAAGACACAATACAAAATTCAAAAACTCAATGTATGATTTTTGTTTTTGGGTTACCATTTCTTTAGTCTTACATCAGAAACAAAAAACCATGTTAATCATGCACAATATGGGGGGAGAAATTAGAGGGTAACTATTAGGGTTCTGCTTACAAATATTTTAGTGTTTATGTAAACTTCCTTCTTATGGAGAGCTTCCTTTGGGCATTAAATCCACTAATGAGGTCTCTGGGTAAGAGGCTTTAAATCATTTTATTTGCATAATCCCAAATGAATTTCCAAAATGGTTGTAGAATTTCCTATCACCACTAGCAGTATAACAATCTATCAATACACAACTCTTCTAACACTGACTACTGCTATTTTTTGGTTCATCTTTGCCAATTTGAAGGGAGTGAGGTGAAACTTCAGGGTTGTTTTGATTTATACTTTTTTGTGAATAGTGACTTGAAACAGATATTCAAGTGGTTTTGTATACTTTAAATTATTTTGAAAAACATTTGTTCATATTCTTTGATTACTAATCTGTTAGGGAATGTTTGTGTGTGTGTGTGTGTGTGTGTGTGTGTGTGTAATATATTTGATTGATCTTAGATATCAAATTTTTTTTTTAGGTTTTTTTTTTTTAGGTTTTTGCAAGGTAAATGGGGTTAAATAGCTTGCCCAAGACAACACAGCTAGGTAATTATTAAATGTCTGAGGCTGGATTTGAACTCAGGTACTCCTGACTTCAGGGCCAGTGCTCTATCCACTGCGCCACCTAGTGTCCCCAATAACAAATTCTTAGAGAAATTTGATACAAAGTATTTTTTCTCTTTTTGCTACTTTTTTTTCCTATTCTGGGTGTAGAAGCCCAGAAACATTTTGCTTTCATGTAATTAAAGTTCTCAGTTTTATATTACCTCTATCTCTTGTTCGGTTAAGAATATATCTCCTATCTTTAGCTTCAAGAGGTTCATGGTCTGCTTCTTCTGATTTCCTTATAATTTTTACAATGAATATCAAAGTCATGTATCCATTTAGAATATATTTTGGAATATAGGATAAGGTCTAAGACTAATATCTACCTGGCTTCAGAAATTTTTATCAAAAAGTTTTTCCCCCTGCTAGGGTCATTTATGTTTAACATTTTATCAGACACTGGGATATTGAATTCAATTTTTCATGTATTTCCTTGTCTAGACTACTCCACTATGTCTTTCACTCTGACATTTTGTCTGTCTCTCAATATACATATCTCTATATACATGTCTGTCTGTTGGTCTGTCTCTCTATGTACATATACACATGTATATTGCCAATTCTAAATGATTTTGATGGTTTAGGCTTTAAATATAATTTGTCATCTGAACATGGTATTCTTCTTTCATTTTGACTTTGCTCCATCATTTCCCTTGATAATTTATCTAGTTCTTTTCTTTTGCTAAGTGAATTTTGCTACTATTTAATCAGATTCTATAAAATACCCCTTTGGTAATTTAATTGATTTGTAATGTGTAAATTAACTTTGGAAATATTGTCTTTTTTTATTATACTGTCATGGTCTACCTATGAGCACTGAATATGTCTATTTAAGTAGCTTTTCATTTCTTACGGGGCATTGCAATGAAATATTTTCAAGATTTGTGTGTTTTAGGAGACTGATACCAAGTTATATTATGCATTTTGTAGTAATTTGAAGTACATTTCCCTTTATATATATTTGTTTCTTGGACTTTGTTATTATTTTATATAAATTATCTTGATATTTGAGTTTATTTTGTACCTTGAAATTTTGCTGAAACTATTGTATCAGTCAAATTATTTGTTGATTTTTCTAAGATTTTCCAACTCTTCCAACATATCATTAGCAAATAGGAGTAGTTTCAGGTTGTCCTTATTTATCTCTATATTTTTTATTTTTTTCCTCTTCTTATTGATAGTAGGGAGAATAAGCACTCCCTTAATTTCCTTATTAATTGGGAAAAGTTCTAGTTTATACCCATTATATATGATGCTTTCTCTGGGTTTTAGATAGATCCTTTTTTATAGTATAAAAAATTCTTCTAAGTTTATGCTTTGTATGATTTTAACTTAATGGAATACTACACTAAGTCAACTAGCAGAATAGTGGATAGAAATCTGGGTCTAGAGTCAGTAAGATATAAAATCAAATTATGCCTAAGTATATGACCCTGAGCAAGTCAGTTAACTCTACCTCAGTTTCTTATTCTATAAAATGAATTGTAAAAGGAAATGTAAATCACTCCAGTATCTTCGCCAAGAAAAATCTTAAATAGGGTCACAGAGTCAGAAATAGCTAAAATGAGTCAACAAAAACATGACTTTATCAAAGCCTTTCACTGAATGACAATCATGCAGTTTTGAACATTTTGATTCTGAATATGGTAAATTTTATTGATTGTATTCCTAATGCTGAACTGTCCTTGCATACCTAGTATAAATCTTGCTTAGTCATAACAAAAAAATTTTTAGATAAATTGTTATAATTGATTTGATAGGTTTTTATTTAAAATTTTTGAATCAAAATTTACTAATGATATTGACTAATAATTTCCATTCTCTGATTTATCTTTATTTTTATCTTGAAAAATTTCTCTGACAGGGTACTTTCATTTGCAATTTTTGAAAATATTTTGTGAGGTATGGGGTACTAAATGTCTAATAGAATGCTCCTTGAATCTCTCAGTACAAACAAAGACTTTCCTTTTGGTAGTGTTTTTACAACTAAATCTATTTCATTTTCTGAGATTGTGTCATTTAAGTTCTCTCTATCTCTTTCATTTCCTAATAGTTTTGATATTTTTAAAGGTAATTCTATATTTCTTTTATTTTGCATTTTTTGTTTATTATACTTGATCCAATGACTATTTTACTTGTGTTATTTATAAATGATGTAAACTATCTCTCTTTATATAAATATGTATATGTACATGCACATATTTACAATGTATTTGTATCCTAATATACGTTCCATTTCATGATGAGAATATACCATTTGATTAGGAAATATCATGTCTTCTAACTAGGTTTTCTCCAACAATTTGTTCACTTTCCCTTCTTCTATTGTAAACACACTACTATGCTCTTTTAGTTGCTTTAGCTTATTTTTTTTTTTTAGGTTTTTGCAAGGCAAATGGGGTTAAGTGGCTTGCCCAAGGCCACACAACTAGGTAAATATTAAGTGTCTGAGACCAGATTTGAACCCTGACTCCAGGGCCAGTGCTCTATCCACTGCTCCACCTAGCCGCCCCTGCTTTAGCTTATTTTTTAATGTGATTCCAGTCCCAATGGTGTTCTTTCCTGTATCCTCAGTCTCCACCTGTTAGTTTTCCCTTTGCCTTTAAAAGGTTTTACCTACACGTTACTTTTGTTTCCTGATTTTATGTGGTTATTTCATTCTTCCTTTCTTTTTTCTCTAGGTCAAATAGATTCCCTTTACTAGCCTCTTCTTCAACTAGTCATGTTTATTACTTTGCTTTTTTATTTCATTTTTTGCCCATTTACAAACAGGATTTCTTTCACTCCATTCATTATTTATCTTTTTTTCCTCAATTGTATTCTCATTATCCAGTTCCTAGTCCATATAAATTATTTTCACATGTATTTTCTCATGTATTTCTCTTGAATTCATGACTTCCAAGGTATCTAATCTGATTTCTCTCTTCTTTGCAATTCCTGACACTGCTTTGTAGAGTTTGCACCAACAATCCTTATTTCCATTATACCTCATTCTTAGAGCAAGACCAGTTTCCCATGGTGGGATCTTCCCCCTACCTATTCAATCCAGATTATATTATCTATGCACTTCTGATTGCCTTCTTTTATTTTTCATTTTGCCTCAAAACTATCCTTTCTGAGTTCATGTGTTTCCATTTTGCAGACATTAGCTTCTCTCAAGATATCCTATCTCAAAAAGGAGGACAAATATTTTTATTTCAAGAATCAAATCCCCCATGCTATGCTCAGAATAGGGTTCCTGACACTTTTCACAGAGCATCTTTATTCACCCAAAGCAGTCTTCTTCTTCACTGGAACTTTTTTCCACTACTGAAAGAAAGTTTCCTTACTTTCTCTCTCTCCCTTTTCAATCCTTCCCCTTGACTCCTACAGGAGTCTTCTCTACTTCAGACCCTGAAGGACACCTTCTCCTCATTGCTAATCCTCAGTTTAATTATGCACATCACACACCCCCTTCCATTCTTCTTCCTCTCCTCTTTCCTTTACCTTCTCACTGTCTTTGGGGTTTTCTTGTCCAGGCTACGAGAATGCTTTATTTTTCCAGTGGATTAAGGGAAACAGAGGTTCAGTAACTTGCCCAGGATCACAAGTGATTTGAATTCAGGTCTTCTTGACTCCAGGCCAAGTAACTCTATACACTAAATCACCCAGCTGCCTCATTGTGTAATGTAGTACCCCCCCCCAAAAAAAAAACCCAAAGAAATAATTAAAAGATATTGATTCCCATGTAGGCTAAGTGTCACCAGATTTTCTCCACAATGCCCTATGCCATCTTCTTTACTTTCACCTGCTTGGACTTCTAATGTTTTTCCTTCATTCTTGAAGAGGAGATATGACATTAGTGAGGTAATCCCATGACAAGCAGGTGAATTGGATTTGAGTGAAGAGGGAAAAACAATCAGGGTTAAGTGATTTTCCCATAATCACACAGCTACTTAGTGTCAAGTGTCTGAGGTCAAATTCAAACTCCTGTCCTCCTGACTCCAGGATCAGTCTTCTATCTACTGTGCCACCTTCTCACCTTCACCTGTCTGTGTACATTTAGAAATAGATCTCTTACTGATCTCTCTGCTGTCAATTCTGGTGCTTTTGCTGTCCTTGGCTGCTATATTCATTCACTCTTCCTGAATTTCTGTTTTCTGGATTATTTGACAAACTATTTCTTCAGATCTGGTTTCCTTTGTAAGAACTTTTCTAATGCCTCTTTATTATTAAAAGTTCGTCTTTTTTTTTCTTTATAGTTAAATTCAGATGATATCACTTTAAGTTGCATCCTGAGCTCCGTTGCTCTTTGAATCACTTCATTCCATTTCCTCCTATCTTTTTTGGGGAGTACATAACAATTTTCTGTTTTCCTTTGAATTTGAAGGTCTTCCTCCTCATTGTTTGCAGAACAAGTTGTTTCTGAAGTAAATTGTTATTTAAGCAATAGTTGTTTTAGGATCTGCAGCCTTCCTTTTTACCCCTTGATGTGATTGAATTCTTTCATTTTCTGGGTTCAACAAATCTGGTGAATCCCCTTTTGTTATTTCCTGCATTATGATTATTAATGTTTTTTTGAGCTGTTTTGTTCTTCTTGGTAGTCCTATGAACCTAGATTATCTCTATGCATCCTGAATGAGATTGATAAATTCTGCTTGATTAATGATCATATATATATATAGATAGATATAGATATACATATATATAACATATATATATATTTAGTTTTATTGCTTTTGCTTCTCTTCTTTTATATTGTTCTTCACTTCTGTGTATTTGCATTTACAATCTATTGTTCCTCCTTTTGTCTATTTGGTAAACTTGGCTATTTACTTTTTCTTTATTCTGCAAAATAGTATGGCTGTGTAGGCAATAAATTCTGTTCTTAAAATTCTCTTTTGTCTTTTAAACTCATGAGGAATACTGTGAAGTAATGCCACTTTCCCCCCAAATTTTACAGACTCTTATATTATCAAGTGTTGGATACTTTCCTTTGTTTTGCAAGATTTATTCATAGATAATTGAAATTGTTTACTAGCTCTAGAGGTCATAGTTCTATTGCTCTTGCTTTTTCCTGGTGATTTATTTATGTTTAAGGTATTGCAGTTTTCTTATTCCCAATATTTTTGTAATTTCAGTCTTTTTAAATTTTTTTCAAAGCCATCTTATCTCCTCATCATTGTGTCCTTTCCAAGTCTCCTGTCCCTCTCCTTTTTTCCTTCTATTCTCTGGCCCAGATCTAGCATTTCAGAGAGCTGCTCTGCTAGTTTTTCAGAGATGTTTTTGTAACTTGGGTTTCTAAGAATGGAAAGACATGAATAGGATGTGGTGCTGAACTCGGTTTCAAGCCCAGACAAGTCTCTTTCCTTTGAATCTCTGAGAAACTCTAATATTTCTACCTTGTTCTGACTAGAAATTTCTTATCATTCCTTACTTTTAAGATAAACTTGGGAATCTCTGCCATGGTCAACAGTTTTTAACTGCCTCCTTTTCTGAATAGAGATCATTCCAAGGACTCTTCTGCAACCCTTCCCTTTCTGCAGTTCATCTATTGGGTGAGTCCTACAAAGTGAACCCAACTTGAGATCCTGTCAGCTACTAGAAATGGCCTATGTTGTTCCTCTAGTTCTTTTTTAGGAAAATGCTATCATCCTGCAACAAATAATATCACCTATCTGTTGTTCTAAATATCTACCTAGTTGCTCCTCCTGAATGTATATTACAATTAAGAAAGAGCATTATTTTGGATTGCAATTCCTTGACCTTGAATATGTACCTTACTTTATTTAGTGATCACCTGGTGTAAACATGCTTGATATCCCTGTTCTCTCTGTTTCCAACTAGCCTGAAGAGATCTTTTGCAGCACAGATTAATGCCTTCTGGGGTAACCTTGTGGTTTCAGAGAGCTTCTGTACTATGGGGCAGAGAAGAGATGGGCTGAAAAATCTGTCTTGGTCTAAGCAGAATTCTGTAACTAGGATTTCCATGGCACTGACAAGAGTGAGAGGAACCTGGCATCCATAATTCCTAACTAAATGATCATTTTTTTAGTCAGTCTTTCCAAAATTCCCTTAATTCTAGTTCCTTCTCTCTTTTAGTCATTTCCTATTTATCCTTTATATTACTTACTGTGTTCATATTGGTTTCCATGTTTCTTCCTCCATTAGATTATAAGCTTCTTTCTTGTTTCTTTTGTTTCTTTTTGTATCTTCCTAGATTTAGCACAGTGCCAAGTTCACAGTTAAGTGCTCAATAAATGTTTATTGATTGATTTTGGAGAAGATTAGAGCTGGTTTTGTTTATCACATGACTTAGAACTAGAAATCAAAGCCTTTGTACTTAGTAAAAAATGTAAAATTATTTTAGTAACAACAAGAATAAGATTGAATGGAAAGATAACTTAATTGAAGTCAGAGCTTCACTTGAAATCTGGTATTTGAAAACAGTCAATTAACTTCTTTAGTCTTCAATTATTGCATCTATAAAATGAAGTTATTACTCAAAATATATAATTTTTGAAAAACACCACCATCAAAGACATAATATAATATTGTTACAAGTAAAGAATATGTCTTAATGGACTCTTAAAACCTAAACAATGAATTTTACTTTATTAGTATTATTGTTATTATTCAGCATATATTTTTATTCAGCCTATTGAGGAGGACAATAGGGAGGACAATATTATTTAATTTAAAAATTCCAAAAAAAATTTAAGTTAATATTCATAATTCCTTTGATTCTTTAGTTTTATTTCCTAAAGTCTAAAAATGCACAGAAAGTCAATTGTTTTCTAAAGTCTAGGGAAGAAAAGACTATTCTATCCCATTCTCCCTCTCCCCAACCAGGGAAACAATAAGTTAAAAACCTTTAAAAAAAATTAACAACCATTAGAACATCAAACCAACTGCTTTAGGATAATTATTTTGTATCACTGTTTCTTAGTAGCTTATGGTAGATACAATAAATAAAAGTTTCAGAAGCTCTCTAGTTGCTTAATGGCTAGATAACTTAAACTTTAGCTTTCTTATGAATGAATAGTATTTTGCATTTACTTTTTTTTTAGATTTTTTTCAAGGCGATGGGGTTAAGAGGCTTGCCCAAGGTCACACAGCTAGGTAATTATCAAGTGTCTGAGGTCGAATTTGAACCCAGGTACTCCTGACTCCAAGGCCGGTGCTCTAATCACTGCTCCACCTAGCCGCCCCCTGCATTTACTTTTAAAAACTGATTCTTATGCTGTTCCTGTGAAATATTGATACTGCTAATAAATAATAGTACATTAGTCTCAATATAAAATGATACATTGGGGGCAGAGCCAAGATGGTGACATGAAGGGATCCAGTCTTAGGAGCTCTTTGATAAAACTCATCAGCTAAGGACTCTAACTAAACTTTCGAGAGACAGAAGTGCGGCAGTTCTCCTCCTCAAGGTAACCTGAAAAAGAGCAGAAAGGCTCTGCTCCCTGGAGTCAGAGGGGCGGCCCGCCAGAGGGGTGGCCCGCCAGAGCCAAAGAACCTCAGCCTCCCGGAGGCAGCCCCAGGACGCTGGGAGCCTCAGCTCACAGCAGCGGGGGAGTCTCCTGAGCTGCACCCCGGGGAGCACCGGGAACAAAGTGGGGGAACAGTGGGAGACCTCTGCCAGAGCCAGCACGTGGAGCCCAGCCCTCAGGGCACAAAGCCAGCAACTTGGTCTTTCTGCAGCCCAGATCTGGAAACCTAAGTAGGCAGAGCCTGTAAGCAGGAGCCCCCAGGGCATGAGCCCATTGAGCTGAGGGAGGGGAGTGAAGAGAGAGACTGCTGAGCTCTGTCCTCTGCCCCTTGGAACAGGACTCTGGGGCTCTGACCACATTCAGATCCTGATCCCAGTCTAGGCCCCCCCATAGAACAGCAGGCCCCCCCCACCTCGGCCCCATGGCAGAGGGGGCGCTTATGGTCATTCACAGACTAGGAGGGAGGACAGAGCCTCACACACTGAGACCCTTGTGGGAGTGTCCCAAAAGCTCAGGAAGCACCCCAAAACCAGGCCCAGGCTGGGAAAATGAGCAAGCAGAGAAATAAGAGGAAGACCATTGAGAAATATTTTGCATATGAGCCCAAGAAGGATGGATATACTCAGTCTGAAGGTAAGGAAGCACAAGCTCCTGCATCTAAAGACTCCAAGAAAAACAGAAATTGGGCTCAGGCTATGACAGAGCTCAAAAAAGACTTTGAAAATCAAATGAGGGAGTTGGAAGAAAAACTGGGAAAAGAAAGGAGAGAAAATAAAAAATAAAAAAAAATAAAATGATACATTAGTAAATAGATTTCAATTATCATGAATTCTTGAAATTAGAGAGACAACATGATATAGTTACTAAAGAATAATCTTTGAAGTGCAGAAGATCTGAGTTAAAGTTTAGATTCTGAAATGTTCTGGCTGGGTGTGCTTTGTCAAATCATTTAGACTATGCACATTGTATTGAAATACATTCTTGTGAAATCACAGGTCTCATTTTTATACCTTTAAACTAGAAGAGCTAGTTAGAGCTAACCAAGAGAGCTAGAAGAGACCTTGGAAATTATGTCATCCAAGCTGCCTATATTGTATAGAAGGGTATAAAAATACATACATAAATGTATGGATAAACACATGTATATGGATGTGTACGTTGTAAACCCTAAAATTGTAAGAACTTCAAAAACATAAGACTAAACAAACAAAATAAAAAATATAAATTAGACATGAAATTTTATTTTCTGGGATTTACCAAACAAAACTTATTAGTAATGGAGACCATCCCATGATGCTCACACGGAAACTAGGCAAAAAATCAAACTTTATATCAGTTGAGAAAGGGGGAAAAATTAACTTCCTCAGTGCCCTGTAAATAGGAATTTACACAATATCTCTAATTGAAATTGATCTACACAAATTATTATCTCTGTGTCTCTTCCTCAATATTTCTCTTGTCTCTTCCTGGAAAGATGGTCTCCTTCCATCCTAAACATTGCTTTCCTAGATTGGTAATTAACACAGAGAGCTTAATTTCTACCTGATGAGAGAAGGTGATATGACACAGGAAAAATTTTAATTGTTTTCATAACATTTGTATTTAGCATGGCACAAGATTAGAATATAACAAAAGTATATATGATGCATATATATATACATAAGGATAAATGTCTTTCTATGTATATATATATATATATATATTCATATGTAGCCTTAAAAAAGATTCAAATGTATTTGTTTTTTTTTTTTTAATCAATAATAGTTAGTGTGTCATTGTGGGGTTAATGAAGAGACCAGTCTTGGGAATCAAGAAGATCTGGATTTTAATAGATACAAATTTGACTTTATTCTCTTACCCAGACAGTTCACAAATTTGGCCAGGTGGTCACTGATGAGTCACTTAACCACTAAATCCCCATACAACTATCTAGAATTTTCAGCTTCATTATAGTTGATGATGTGTAATAGTATAAAGGAAGATTCCAACTTTAATGAAATCATAAGTTTCATCAGAAAATTAATGTTTTTGTGGGATGGACATGGTACTCGAGTAGAGTTTTGAAAGAAAAAGATTCTGAAAGGCAGAACCAAAGAGAGAGTACATTATAATGAATGAGATCAGCTTATACAAAGACAATGATGGGAAATGAAATTTTGCATTTAAGGAACAGAAAAACAGTATGGAAAAAATCATAAAGAAAAGGGAGCTCCACAACAACCCTGTATAGTAAATTGTAGAGTAAATAACACAGGTATTATTATCATTTTCATTTTACAGATGAGGAAATTGAGGTCCAGGGAAGCTTTAATGACTTGTCCCTGGTCACATAGCTAGTATCAGAGGCAGTATTAAAAATCAGGGTTTTGTACTTCCAAGTACATTTTATTTTATCCACTAAGTCAATAATGCCTCTCTAATAACTGAGTGTCCCGAGATACACATTTAATTAACATGTTTTCCTTCAAATAATCTATATTTCTCCCTTTCCCTTCAAATTTTTGGCCTTCCTTAAGTGCTGGGTGTAAAATAGTTTTATAGTTTGATCAAATAATGAACAAACTGCACTTAAAACACTAAAAATCATTTTGACCTTTCACGCTTTCCTTTTTTCTAAAGGATTTTATTTATCTAGCTTAGAGCTCCAGTTTTCCAAAGAACATGCACCTTTTTAAAAAGACATTTAAGAAGAACAATTTGTAAGGAGAAATTTAGTGCTTGAGGAGGAAAAAATGAACTTGTCCTCAGATTTAGCCAATCCATTGTCTTTTCTTCACTCTTGACAACCCAGTTATAAAGTGATGCAGTTGACAGCCACAACATAAGAAGGTTTGTTTTAAACACAATAGATTTACTTATATTGCTTAGTTAATCATGGTAGGAAGAGTTCAGCAGCATGGAAAAAGAATACAGTCAGTTAATTGTATATTCTCACTCACTGTGCTTATTTGAGTCAGCATTGCTGGATTTATTGATTTTTTTTAGTACTTCTGATAGACTTGGATGAATCCAATAGTGCTCTGGAGTTGAGTTAAATGTTTCATATTAATTTTTAAAAGGAATTTTTTTTTTGTTAAAAGAAAAAGAAAGACCCAACAGCTCCACTCAAACTACAGTATTCTGTTCTTAAGCCTATCGTTTTGTTTTTTTTTTTTTGTAACGCAATGGGGTTAAGTGGCTTGCCCAAGGCCACACAGCTAGGTAATTATTAAGTGTCTCAGGCTGTATTTGAGCTCAGGTACTCCTGACTCCGGGGCCAGTGCTCTATCCACTGCACCACCTAGTCACCTACTAACCCAGTGTTTTTAAACCTATGTCTACCTTCTTCTCAAACATTTTATTTTTTCTCTACTTTAACATTTTGTACAAACTGGGTTAGTTGACAACATGTCTTTAATTTTTTTCAAAAGAGATAAATTATATGAATATATTTTTTCATGGGAATCTGCATTTCTTTCATTTCATTTCATTTATTTTCACATTACAAAAGGCTTGTAAAAGTAAACATAATCTCCTCTCCCCTCACAAAGATAGAGAAAGCTCATGAAAAATAACAGGAGAGAAAAAAGAAGAAAAATTGTACTTTAGTCTGTGTTCAGATATCATCAACTCTCTCTTTATCATAAAATCCATCAGAATAGTTGCTTCAATATTTTTCCCCCATAGTTGCCATTGCTAATTGTCTTTCCCTCCATCTTTTCCTTTCTGCTCCCATTTATTCTATTCTTTCTCTCTCCTTTCACTTTGTCCCTCCTCAAAAAATATGTTGTAGCGCAGTCAAGTGGACAGAGCACCAATCCTGGAGTCAGGAGGACCTGAGCCCAAATCTGGCTCCAGACACCCAACTGTGAGACCCCGGGCAAGCCATCCAACCCCATTGCCTTGGGGAAAGGAAAAAAAAAAAGTCATGTTGTAGTATCTAACTATCCTCTCCCACAATCTTCCTCGCCTTCCCCCTTCCACTCCATTGCAAAAGCTTTTTCGTGACTCTTTTACATGTAACAACTTATCTTATTCTACCTCTCCTTTCTGTTTCTCCTAGTACATTCCTATTTGACCCATTGGTTCCATTTTTATAAAATATCTAACCTTCATATTCAGCTCTATCTTGTGCCTTGTCAAATGTAATGCTGTACTAGAATCAACTTATATCATTTGGCAAGAGCCAACTGTTAAATTTTCAGTTTGAAAAATTAATAATAATAAAATAATTAACATTTATATAGCATCTATTTTATACAAGACACTGAGCTGTAAAAAGCTGTAAAAAGCTATAAAAAGATTATATCATTGATCCTCAAAACAATCCTGGGAGTTAGTTGTTATTATCATCTCAAATTTGCAGATGAGGAGACTGAGGCAAACAAAGGTTAAGTGACTTGTCTAGGGGCAAACAGCCAATGAATGTCTGAATCACATTTGAACTCGAGTCTTTTACACTTTGTAAATGGACAACTACAAATGATGTTTTGGGTTTTTTTTGTTGCTATTTTGTTGTCTGACTAGACTGAAGAAAGTGAAGAAAAATGTTAGTAATGTAAATTAAAATTTTGAGTCTTTAAAATTTTTTTTAACGCATTTAACCCCATTGGGTTAAATGATTTGCCCAAGATCACACAACTAGGCAATTATTTAAGTGTCTGAGGCAAGATCTGAACTGACTCCAGGGTCAGTGCTCTAGGGCCCCCTAGAGGCCCCAATGTAGATTAAAAGAAACGTGGAGAATTTCTGGGAAGGCTGAGACAAGTTACATGTTTTATATTTATGAAGTTCAGTTTTAGAACATGATCATGGCTTATCTTAACAAGGCTATTATGAAATTGCATCAATTAAACAGATACATCAGTATACTGCTGGGTTAGGCACTATTCAGTTAGCTTCATAAAATCTATGATTTCCTTAAAAGGGGTATTGATTTTACAAATGTAGAATATAGTCCTATTATGCCTAAATAGATGTTTTCATGTAGACAGAAAAAAAGATATTATTCTCTTGGTGGCCAATGTTCTTATTTTGAACTCCTTCAAACTTAGTTATACTGGCCTTTTTAAGCTGTTTTTCAGCTTGACAGGACTGCCAAGCACATATATTATGAAAATACAATGAATACACAAGATCAGTTTTGTTTCTCAGTGGAGTCTAAAAAGAAGGAAGGAAATGATAAGCATTTTAACATGTAATTACTATTTTTCAGCTGTGTTTTATAAATATTACTTCATTTGGTTCTCATATCATCTGTTGTAAGTAAATATTGTTATCCCCACTTTACAAATGAGGAAACCAAGGCAGGCAAAGAATAAGTCATTTGCCCATAATTATACAGGTAGGAAATATCTTAGGCCAACTCTAAATTCAAGTAGACCTTCCTGATTCCAGTCCCTGTTGTCTAATCAACATACTGTCTTGATACCCACAGAAGGAAAAGATTGGTAGAATGTGTTGATAATGTTAATGATATCTTGATTTTTCAATGTAGTTTATTTTTTTCTAAAGACCTCAAAGACTCATATTGGTTACATTATGATCTACATAATACTCTTGCAATGTAGACAGGTAGATGCATGTATTGTTTTTGTTTTATAAAAGGGGAAATTGATATGCAGGAAAAAAAGTAAGAGGCCATGAAGACTAAAATAAAATTCTTAATTCATTTTCCAGACCAAAACTTTTTTCTCTAGTTTATATTGTCTTTCTAAGGAAAGTAAAAAGCACAATGTAAATAATACTAAATTCTATTTTTAATAAAATTTTCCCAATTACATATACATTTTAGCATTCATTTAAAAATAGTTCCAAATTCTCTGCCTTCCTTCCAGAACTATGCCTCCCTGCATAAGACAATCAACAATTTGATTTAGGCTATACATCTGCAATCATGTAAAACATATTTCCATGTTAGTCATGTTGTAAAAGTCCAACCCAAGAAAAAAAGTGAAAAAAGTGAAAAGTTATATGCTTCAATCTACAATGATGCTATTAGTTCTTTCTCTAGAGGTAGAAAGCATTTTTCATCATGAATCCTTTGGAATTATCTTGTTGTAATGTATTAATGGAAATAGCTAAGCCATTCATTATCAGTCATGCTGCTCCTTCTATGTATAATCTGGTTCTGTTCACTTCACTTTGCATTAGTTCATATAATTCTTTCCAGGTTTATCTGAAATCACAATTTATTAAAGCACAATAATATTTCATTAAAATCATATATCATAACTTTTGAACCTTTTTAAATGATGGGCATTCTCATAATTTCCATTTTTTGACACCACAAAAAGATCTGTTATAAATATTTTGGTACAGATAAGTAACTTTCCCTTTCTTTTAGATCTCTTTTTGAAATAGACCTAGTAGCAGTATTCCTGGATCAAAGGGTATGCAAAATTCCTTATCCCTTTGGGCACAGTTTCAAAATGCCCCCCACAAGGGTTGGAGCTCTACCAAATCTACCAACAGTGCATATAGTGTCCCAATTTTCCCCACATTCCTTCTTACACTTATTATTTTGATTTTATGTCATATTAGCTAATACAGTAGGTATGAGAAAGTAGCTCTAACTCAATAAAGACTTAGAGTAGTTTTTCATATGAATATAGATAGCTTTGATTTCTTCATCTGAAAATGGCTTGTTCTTATCTTTTGATCTTATATAAGCTGGGGAATTACTTTTATTCTCATAAATTTGACTCAATTCTCTATATGTCTGAGAAATTAAATTTTTATCAGAGACACTTGTCATAAAAATTTCCCCTGTTTCTGTTTTTCCTTCTAATCCTGGTTGCATTGGTTTTGTTTGTGCAAATACTTTTTAATATAATATTTAATATAATTAAAAGTCTTTGTTCTTAAGGCAGAAAAGTATCCATGAAGCATACCTTTTTAGAAATAGGTTTCATTCTTAGTTTTTCTTTTTTTAATTGATATTTTATTTTTCCAATTACATGGTATGAAAGTTTTTCAACAATAATCCACATACATATGCATATTTATAAGTTGCATAATTTCCTTCCTCCTCCCTTCCCACTCACCTCACATCAGTGCGCAATAGTATGGTGAACATTGTAAATATACACTTGGGTTTAACATGTTTACAGATTAGTTATTTTCTGTATAAGAAATTAGGACTGGGGGAAAAGAAAGAAAACCATGAGAAAAGAAGATAAAACATTCGAGAAATTTTAAAAAAGTGAACAGAGTGCTCATTCAGATTCTGTAGTATGGTTTTTGTTTTGTTTTGTTTTGCTAGCATTGTCTATAACAGATCTCCCAGAGGTGTCCTAGCTCTCTGAACTCCTGAGAGGAGCTGCATCCATCAATGTTGATCAATTCCCAGTGTTGTTACTGATGTGTACAATGTTCTCTTGGTTTTACTCCCTTAACTCAGCTTCAGTTTCTATAATTCTTTCCATGCTTCTCTAGAGTCTGACCATTCATGTTTTCTTATAGAACAATAGTACTCCATAAGATTTATATGCCATAACTTGTTCAGACATTCCCCAGTTGATAGGCATCCCCTCAATTTCTAATTCTTTGCCACTACAGTAAAAGAACTGCTATGAATATGATGGAGCATGTAGTATTTCCCTATTTTTATGATTTTTTTTCCTGAATAAAGGCCTAGTTTGGTATTTGTGGGCCAAAGGGTATGATCAGTTTTGTTTTTCTTTTGGCATAATTCCATATTGCTCTCCATAATTGTTGGGTTAGTTCACAACTCTACCAGAAGTTCATTAATGTCTTCACATTTGATCACACAATGTCTTCAATATTTGATCCTTAGTTTTTCTATTTCTTAACTTCTTCCTATATTTTCCCTCTTACTTATTTCCCCTGAAAGCAATTCCTTATAAAAATAATTAAAAAATAACTAAAATCAATCAATAAAGTAAAAAAAAAACAAATCCTAACATTAGATCCAATATTCCACTTCTACAAACCCATCATTTCTACAAAGGTATGGGGAGAATATATTGTCTCATATTTTTTTATGACAGAGACTATGTGATGTCTTTTTTACTATATTCCTTTCCAATTATCTTCTAGTTATTATTCATTCAAATTACTTTGTTACATATTTTTTATTGTTTTCCTGACTCCAAATACTTCACTTTGCATTAGTTCATGTACTTTGTTCTATGTGTCATTTTATTTATTATTGTCTTTGCTTCTTGCATTCTTACATTTTTGTACCACATCAATGCATCTAGGCTAAGAAGTGAAATGTTCAATTAAATTTCAGGATCTAAGATATAGAAAATTAACAGAAATATAAAAGTCAGAGTCATTCCACAATAAAGAAGTAGTTAAAAAATAAGAGTAAATAGTTCTCAAAAGAAGAATTGTAAAAGCATATGAAAGAATGAGTCTTTGGACCATTTCTATGCCAAACCTCTCATTTGAAGAAGGAAAATGATGGTTAGAGAGGTTAAGGGACTTATTAAAGGTAACACAATTTGAAAGCAATAAAGGTAGTTTTTGAATTGAGGTTCTCTTACTTCAAATCAAATGATTTTTTTCTACTGTACCATGATGTTTTCTTTGATAGCTTACAGGCTTTTGTTATTATTGCTGTTCAGTCATTTCAGTCATGTCTGATTCTTCATGACCTCATTTTGAGATTTTTTTTTGGCAAAAATAATGAAATACTTTGCCATTTCTTTCTCCAGCTCTTTTTACAGATGAGGGACTAAGGTAAATAGAGTTAGGTAACTTATCAAGAATCACACAACTAGTAAGTGTCTGAGGCTAGATTTAAATTCATGAAGTTCTTTTCACTCCTGGTGAGTCTTCCTGATTCCAATTCCAGTCTATTATTAATAATTCTTTTTCATATATAAACTACATTCCTTTAAATGCACATGGTTTTACTAATTGAGAAATGTTTGTGGTTACTTTTTACTTACTGTTAAATATACCAATTAATTTGTCCCAATAATAACTTTTCACACTTGAACCAAAACCTGTCTTTGGTTTTGCTTTTATGAAGGCTTCAATACCACCCTTCATGTAATAATTCTTTAACTGTTGTGTCAGAGATTGTCTCCTATTTCTTTTTTAATCAAGACTGACTGTATTCTATTTTGTATTTCCTTTACAAACATACTGAGGTGGTTTGCCATTTTCTTCCCTATCTCATTTTACAGATGAGGAATGGAAGGAAACAGGGTTAAATGACACACTCAGGCTAAAGCTGCTAGTAAATGTTTGAGCCAGATTTGAACTCATGAAGATGAGCATTCCCAATGACAAGCCTAGGGCTCTCTTTGCTCAACACTTAGCTGCCCAACCCTATTGAATGTTGTTATACATTGCCATTTCTTACATGTTTTTCATTAGTCATATTTTCTTCCATCTTCTACATCTTTCTTTTTAAAACCTAATTTAGTTGGTGAGATCCTCTGTATCCTTGTCAATTTCCTTAGAAATTTGTATTTTCTGATCTTATTAGAATTGTTTCCCTTATTGTTTTCAGAATTTAACTATAGGACTAACTTTGCTTTCTGGGTTGACTTCTCCAGGAGAATTTTTTTGTCAACTTATCCTAACTCTGAAACAGTGAAAAACCCAAGTTCTTTACTCATTGAACCTGTTTTCTTTGTTTATAGATCCTCCTGAAGTCACTAAAACTTTCCCACAGTAATACTATCATTTTTCATCAATCATCTCACCACTCTGTCTCATTTATCAGTGTTCAGTTCAGATTTAATGCTTACTAATTTTGACTTTTTAAAAAATTTCATCTGATATCTGAGAAGGGTTACCCAACTGAACAAAGCAACTTCTCTTATTTAAAAGTTAAGTGAATACCTAATTTCTCTCTAATTATCTAAATATTAAAGACATGAATCAGGCAATGAGGTAGAACTATTCAAATCACTTTAGATTATTATAAGTCCCTATAAGGTACAGAAGGCAGGTTAAAGATGTTATGTAATTTTTATATTCTCTAGAATCCATTCTTTTAATGCATATTACCCTTAGAGAACAGATATAAGGAGAAAAGGAATAGTATCTAATATTTCAAGATGCAGTGGAAAGAACACTGTCATGGAAAATAGAAGATTTGGATTAGACATTTAACTGCAAATTATTCTTTAAGTAACTTTGACAGGACATGCAGCTTCTATATAATTCACTTTTTCATATGATAAAGGGGTTCAAATAAATGATTTCCAAAGGACCTTTCTAGTTCTAAATCTTAAATCCTAATGGTTACAGGTACATACTAACATACATCTTATGTGTCCAGAGAGAAAAAACAGATACTTTCTTGGGACTACAAATATTTAACAGTATACTCTGGAATTTTCATTTTGATACTCCTTTTAGTTTGGACAGATTAAAGCAATGGCCTAATTATACTTTGTGATAGCTTACACTAGGCCCCTGCAAGGAAATGTTTCAGTTCATTTGAGTCACTATTTGGTAGTTAGATTATTCTTAGGAAAAGATCTAAAAGTAATTATTAATATGCAAGGTTTCTCTCCAAAATGTCTTCCTTACTTGGAAAACTGAGTGAAATTGTCACTGCTTGTATTTTCCAGGAGGAAACATCATATAAAATGGTGGGATGTTTGACAGGTAAGAGATAATTTTAGTTTCACTCAGGACAAAATCTTTTCTCTTACTCAAACAATGTGACAAATTGCCGACCCAGTGAATGATCAGTTTCCTCAACATATAATTTATCTACATTAAAAAACCAAAACAACTTTTTTTTGCTAATTGAAACAAATCTATCCAGCTAATTTGAATTATGGAGACTTTATTATAAAATTGCTGTTTCTTGGTATTTTGGTACCTAGATTTGCAGAAGTATGGAAGAGAATTTTGACCTTCTTGTATTCTCTTCTTCTGAAATTTAGGTTGTAAATATCATGCCACTTCATTTTCATAGCAAGGACTTTGTAATTCAAAGAGGGTCAAAATTCCTTTTTAAAGTTTGTGTGTGTGTTTGTGTGTGTGTGTGTGTGTGTGTGTGTGTGTGTTTGGTAGGCATTGATCAGGATTTGAGAAAACAGTCTTAATGAATCTGAAAGAAATCTTAAGTTGGGCTTGATTGCTAGTTGAAGTTTGGGAAAGGCCATTGTGTATATTTGAGATGTTCAGATATTTTCACAAATAGTTGTCAGCTGAAGGCTATGCAAGAAAGCATTTCACATCAAGTAACCCTAACATTGGTAGTGATTGACATGTTGTACTCTTTCCTTCAGGTTAAACTTAATTATTTTGAGAATAGTTTGGAATTGTGGTAAGAAGATTCCATTAGGGCTAAAGTAGTGATCAAAAGAAGGAAGGGTCATGTCTTACTTGAGATTAGATTCTGCCACCATTATTTTCTGTAAAAACTACATTCTTATATTCCACATTAACTTTAATATAGCAATTAACTATCATTTATTTTTTAGTGGTGCACTACTTAGGTAGCTTGTTGATCCAATTCAAGTTCCAAATAAACAGGGAATTAGGAACTTACAAAGTCTTCAGTTACATATTAATTACTTATCACTGTCAGACAGCTAAGTGGTGAAGTGGAGAACTGTACTTGATATCAGGAAGATCTGAGTTGAAATTCTGCCTCCAATTTAAACCACGTGATCCTGGGCAAGTAATTTAATATATCCTTGTTTTTCATCTAGAAAAGCATGATAATAATAGTATCTGCCTTATAGGTTTGTTGTGAAGATAAATGGGACCATGTATATAAAGGGCTTTATATACCTTAAAATAGCTAAATAAATGATTTTTTGGTGTCATAATCACTATCTTCACTAACACCACCACATTTTTAAAGTCCTAAATATCTTTTAAAACATATAATTTTTGCTTTCTCAAAATTCATTTTTGATTACTTTTACACTACCTTACCCCTTATCCAACTGTCCCCAGAAACTGAGGAAAAGTACTTGAGCAGAATGAACAAATAAAATATTTGCGTTTGAATGTGTGTTTACATGTGTGTTAATTATCAGTTCTCTGGGACAGAAATTCACCCTTGAAGTAAATCAAATTTTTCATATTTTTTAATTCATATTATTTTAAACTTTGGATATATTGGCCTTTTGGTCTTGCTTTGCTATATGTCAGCTCAATTAAGTGTTTCCACATTTAATTGAACTCATTCTTACTGTTTTACTTTTTATTTTTACCATTCTATAATCCATTACATTTACATATATTTATGCTTGAAAATTGTCACCAAGAACAATCTTTAATAATACCTTGTGGTTAGTGTCCCACAAAGAAAAGTGCTTTTGAAAGTAAAGAAATTGTGAGAAATCTTATTTGTGTTAATTTCCCAAAGATGCCCTTTTGCTGAAGAATATAATAAATGATGATTTTTATTTTCAAGAATATACTCAAGTCTTTTCTGCTTTCAGGTAGAGTCTGAGTCTAGTTTCCCTTTCTCCCATATTTTCATTGTTAAATAACAATAAAACATATATATAATGTGAAATAGCTTGTATCAGTGTGGATAGAATCAGGAAACTAAAATAATAGCAGCACTCAAAAGATGACAGGTTGTATTTCGATGATAGATGTACTCAGTGTGGAATGGCTATGTGTTTAGATATATTTACTGAAAGTAATAATACGGTGGGGGAAGCCAATTCAGAATGTGGGAAGTTGAACACAAAAACATAAAAATAAAGAAACAAAGGATGATTCATGAAGAGAGTATGTGACTCTAGTGTTCACTATGGAAAGATCTCCAAGTCCACCTAATGAAATGATTTTCAAAATTTTTCATCTGAGTGACAATGCAGCAATATAACACTTCATCAGGTTTATTTACCCTATTCCTCTAGATCTTTAGGATCTTGGTCCAGTAACTTTAAATGAGAGCTTGGCCTGGCAAGCAAATATCCCGTCCCCTCCTCCATCCTCACCTCCCCATAAATGGAGATTAAAGTCAGTGATGGAAAATGCATTCAAAAAAGCATCTATTTTGTGATTTGCTTTTTTAGTCTTTACTTGTAAGAACATGCAAAGAATTGTCATCATCCAATCTAAGTAGAACTGGCATATGCCTCATGTATTAGAGCAAAGAAGGAAAAAGTCTCTCTTGAATTTTTTACTCTTACCATGTGCTAATGTGCCTACATGGTACATGACTGGGCCCCTCTTAATTCTGACAACCCAGTTCTCTAACTGCTCCCTTGTTCCATAACCTACTGATGACATATACATTTCTTGATATTCAGCATTAGACATTCAACTACTACACAAGAAGGGACAAGGAAGAATGTCCAATACTTATGAAAATTCCACAATTTGGATCTAAATATTATTTAGATTTTGGCTTCCTGGATCTGTGAGAATGTGCTTGTTTGGTGAAACCATCTTGGAAAATAATTTGCCTCATTTTTAAAATAATGTCAATATGATTTAGGTTTCTTTTTTTTAGTATTTTCCTATTGTCTACGTGGTTCCTTTTTGTCTAGTCTAACATATCCCCCTTGCAATGTAAGACAATGCACTCTAATCTTCTCTTGCATGAAAATGGAAACATTTCTGTATCCTTTAGCAAACTTCAAATTGGTTTATTTCTCCCTCAGCATATTCTTCAATTTAGATAAAAATACAACAGTACTGGTGTAGTATCAACCACATAGACTTCATTATATTAATAATTGTGGCAGATATAGAAGAAAGAGAAGTGGGGAAGGGGGGTCTTTACAATTAGAGACAAATTATTTGTATGTAAAACAACAAGTATATAGACAATGTAAAAATAATCAAATGCAAAGAATTAAAATGAAAAATGAATACATAAATCTTGAAGCAGAATTAAAGGAGTCAAGAGTCTGATGGAATTAAGACTTTTATCCAGAAGAAATAGAGTTTAGAGTAAGGGTTTGAAGATATTGATGAATGGAGCTTGGCAGAGAAGAGTAGGGTTGATATTTTATCTGGGTGGAATGGAAGTTCTAGGTGTGATTGACCAAGTTATATAGAGAAGAGTAAGTTATATAACTTGTTTGGACAAATGGATATTTTTAGGGTAGTGAGTAAAACAAAGTAAGTGAGACTAGGAGAGGGAAGAGACAGCTGAGGAAGCTCAAACTGAATAGTCTGGTTTCAATCCTACTGCATTAGGAAGCCATTATAAGTTTGATTTTTTAGTCTACCCTCAAATACCTCCTCTTTCCAAGCTTAAATCACTTTCTGTCATTTGTATTTTGTCATATATCCATATGTGTGTGTGTACAAATATATATCAATACTTTTTTTCTCTTCCATTAGAATATAATATCTTTGTGAGTATGGCTTGTTTCACTCTTTGTACTTATGTCCCTAGTATCTAGGATATGGTATGCACTTAATGAATAATTGTTTATTGATTTATTACCTTAGACAAATCATTTCACTCAGAAGTGTAACTCTGAGGGATTATTTAGGGGTTTACCCCACAGTGGAAATATTTAAAAACACTGATAAAATGGTCCTTGGATCTCTTCTTCCTTGACAACTCTGATACAAGAGTTGTTTTTGTATGGTGTGGTCTGTTTGGGAAGAGAGAAGGGAGAGAATACTTTGCCCCCTGCTTGAGAGCCTTGTCTTTGTTGAGGTGCCTCTACCTTTCTTACTTTTGGAACCTTTTCCTCAGTTTTCATTCATATTGGAGCCTGGGTGGATGGTGGTGATGGGAGTTGATCAAGATTAGGTATAAAAAGGAAGAAATAAAGATAACCTATGAGTGCTAAGGGACCTCTCCTATAGGGGACAAATTGGAGCATGTTTTGCTAGGATGGAGGGCAACCCAGGTTTCACTGGGAAATGGTCTGGTCCAATTTTTTCTTCTTGGCAAAGAATACTCCTCAAGGTCCTCAGGGGTCACACATCATGTCTATCTAAGGAGAGAGCCAGTTAACTGTCAGAAAATCCAAACAATTTCCTCCTTCTTGCTCCCCATCAATTCTCCTTTACCAAGTTACTATTAGGCCAAATTCTATCTAATTCAATAATTAACATGAAGTAATGCATAGTGGTGATACTCTGTAAAATAATCAGGACCTTTGGGTCTTTATAAGGTTTCCTTTTGTCCATTCTTATTCCAGACATTTCTTTAGCCTTATGTCACTTCTACCTTCTTATATAATTTGGAAATTTCATTCATGGTGTCCCATTATGTGCTTTCTTCTCCCAGATATGTCTTGCTGAGTTGCCCCAGACGCAGATATCACTAGCTATGATTTCATTTTTTTTGTCTGGGGAAATTAATTTCCTCATTTATAACTTCTCAAGACCCTAGAAGTCTCTTCCACTTCTTAATTCTCTGATCCAATGATGTAATATGGTAAAAAGAGCATAAAAATAGATTTAGTAAACTGATAGAGTGAACTAAGTGAACTTGTTCAAATCATTTAATCCTTTTGAACCTCAGTTTCCTTATCTATAATATGGGAGAGGGCAATAAGATTGCAAATTTAGAGTTGAAAGGGACCTTAGAATCCATCATACATGAGTTCCTCCTTTTACGGATAGATTCAGAGAAATTCAATAACTTTCTTAAGGATACATTGCTCATGACTGTCAGAGGTAGGATTTTAAACCAATTCTTAATGTTTTGAGTTTCAATATCTGTTTTTTTATACTACTCTGCCTCTCCAAGGAAAGTATTGGATTGGGAACTCCATGTTTAAATCCTGTATATAACAGAAAGATTTTTCGATGGTTATGATATAAAATGCTTCTTATTCTGTTGGATATTTCCCTGCTGGTCATTATGGTACTAAATTAATGCTTGCCATACTATTCTAAATGATTCCCTGTTGATTATACATGTTTAGTAATTAAAAAATCTTATGTATATACAATACAACTTTCTTACTTGGAAAATCAACCTATGTCATTCCATACCACATATATTTGCTCATGTTCTTTTCAAGAACATTTTTGATTTGAGGCCATTTTAAAAGACTAAATGAAGCAAAAAAAAAACCCTGAAGGACTCTCTACTAGCACTGAAGGTGAGAATGCTCACAAAATACCAATCAACAGTGTCAATTCTTTTTTCCCTCCTGTCTTACTAAAATTTGTAGTGTGACAGCACTGATAATATTTCTAAGCAGCTAACTTTATATAACAGAAAAGATCATTCATTGACCAGGCCTGTCTTTTTGAAATACGATTGACAGGACATAAATATGAATGTTCCTTCTTTATTTTGTTGTTAGATTTATCCAGTTCTGAGAGAAGGAGATCGAGGTCTCCCATCATTAATGTTTTGCTGTCTAAGTCTCCTTGTAATTCACTCGGCTTTTCCTCTAGGAATTTGGATTCTCTACCACTAGGTGGATACTTGTTTAGCAATAATATAGTTTCAATACAAATGGTGTCTTTTAAGAATATATAGTTTCCTTCCTTATTCCTTTTAATGAGATTGATTTTTGCTTTTGCTTTATCTGAGATTAGGATCACTGATTTTTTTTTTTACTTCAGCTGAGGCTAATATATTTTGCTCCAACCTTTTACCTTTACCTTTACTCTGTGGGTATTTCTCTGCTTCAACTTAAATATGGATCTTAAACACATTTTAAGTCAGCAAGGAGGAGGAAAAAGTCAAATACATCAAGGTGAGGAATTGATGAAATTAAGCAACCTATTTGAGAAATAGCAACTTTCATTAAAATTCTGAATCAGTGACATGGTCTTTTTTAAACATGTTACTTTTGGAATCATGGAAGATCAACACCAATTTGTCACAACAGTTTGCATTATAATGCAAAGGGTTATATTAAGGATATTATTTTCTTCGCCATAGGTAGAAACTGAGGAGAAAAAATATTAATCTTGTCATATTATCTACCCAATATTAACAGTTGGGTCATTCACTATGTTCCATGCTGATCTGGAGATATAGAAGGTACTTTCTCAACAGATGTTCTTGAAAATATCCAATGAATATGGACATGAAGTAGGGTGGGATGGAACAGTTGTATCTTTTCTCTGCTCCAGAGTATTATCCTTTTAGGTCTTGTCAGTTTTTGACCTAAAGTGACTAAAGGATAAAAATATTATTGAAAAAAATTTTTCTAGCTGGACATGTTGGAATACACCTCCTTATTAACTGAGGTTCTCTTTAACTTCAGAATTCTGTACTGTAATGGATTTTCAGCTAGAAATCCAGAGAATATTTGACATGAATAGGACCAGCTCCTTGCAATGGGGGCCCAACAGACTCCTTGAGGAAGGGTGAATTGACTAATGGTGGAAAAGGAGCCTTGTATCAATCAGAGTGAGACAGAGTAGTTCCTGTACTTCCAACCTGGGAGAGATATGAAAACCCAGGTTTAAAACTTTATAAAATAAGGATGGTGGTGATGATGATGATGGTGGTGGTGATGATGATGATGATGATGATGATGATGATGAGCTCTCCTTTTTTCACAACATAGGGAAAAAACCCCTCTTCATCTTTTAGGCTAACATACTTCAAAATAACCTCAAGCAGTCCCCTAGTAAAATCTCAGTGAGCATTTTGTTCCTATGCCAAGACTCCCAGGGACAATGCTTTGATTAAGTGTGAGCTTAGAAATCAGGCAGAGCTAGGTATTATTCATGCAATCCTGTCCAATTTCCATAGCTGACACAAATTGACTTAAAAGATATTCCAAAGAAAGATGAACTGGAACTTGGTTTCAGACTGCATATGCAAAGAAGAAAATAAGAGTTAAACACAATTCTAAGATTCCAAGTCTAAGTAAACAAGAGAATGATTATCCCATTGACAAAAAACCAACAACAAGAGAATCTAGGCATCAAGTAAGTAAAAGAAAGCAGATTTTAAATAATAAATAGATTTTATTAATATCATTTATTTTTTAAATGTTTATTTCCTAATTTTTCCCAGAGAATTGGTCCTAATAACAAAGAATAAAAGAGAAAAAAAATCTCAGCAAAAGTAACAAACACATTAAAGAAATACTGACATATGTAGTATTTCACAGTCACAAATCCCATCTTTTCATGGGGGGTTGCTTTCTCACATCTTTTCTTTGGGGAGAAGGTTGGTATTATAATTTTAGAACAGTCAGTTTTGACTATTTTGTTGTCCCTTTCTTTTGTGTTGTTTTAATCAATATGTATTTTTTTCTTTCTGCTTCATTTAAGATCAATTTGTATGCTTTCCTGTGAAAAAGAATATATTTATCATAGTTAAGTTTTTCCTGCAGCACAGCAACATTCCATTGCATTCATGTATCACAATTTTTTTTAAATTATTTGCAATCAATCAGCAAGTATTTTTAAAATTTCTATAAAAGACCCTGATATAGGTACTTTGGTGTATAAGGGGGTATGTCTTTATTTTTATCAGAGACATAATGAGGGTATCTGAAAGTAAAAAAAAATGTTGAAGTGAATGAGACAATTATTAAATCAATGGAATTACATTTAAATTCCTTGAACGTGTCTATAAGATAGAAATCTCCATGAATTTATCTATTTCTTCATTTTATTCCAAATAAATTTGACTTTCATCAGGAAAAAGGGTTTATAAAATAATAAAATGATACCAAATAGTCTTGTCTTAATGATCTGTTTGGTGGAAAGAATTTAGGACTTGGAGTCAAGACTGGGTAAAAATTCTGATGCTATTGTATCCTAGGTGATTGCAGATAAGTCATTACCTCTCTTTGAGTTTCAGTTTCCTTATCTATAACAACAGGGCTAATCATATAAGGACATTTTTAGAAACATGCTTGGTAAAACAGGATATATGAAAAAAGGAAACTGAGGTCAGAATCATGATATAGGTTGAAAATGAGCAAGGCCATGTCAGTGTCAAGCTGGTTTTTGTGGTCAATTTTTTAGCTATGTCCAACTCTTATTAACTCCATTTGGTGTTTTCTTGGCAAAGGTAATGGAATGGTTTGTCATTTCCTTCTCCAGTACTAGGCAAATGCCTAAGGGTTACACTGCTGGTAAATACTTGAGGTTATATTTGAACTCAGCTCTTCCAGACTGCAGGCCAGATTGTTCTATCTACTTCACCACCAAGTTGCCCAATTTGTCAAAATACAAGGTAAAATGACTCCCCAAGATGCTTTGACAGGATCTTCTGGTAATTGAGCCAGAGGCTTACTTGAGAGAGGCTTACATTCTAATAACACATCTTTCTTCTCTGGCAACTTCTTATTGCATATCCAATTTTTGTCAGAACAAAAAATAGTCATAGTGCAAAATCTGAAAGGTTGCTATACTCTTGATTTTAGTTTCAGTTGGAATAAGATGCAGATGTATCAGGCAGAGATGGTTTAGATAGAAAATTTAATTGATAAGATTTGGCACCTTAGTGACCCCACATGTATGCTCAATTCTTTCAACTTTGGAAGGGATTGTACAAATAGAACTAGTATCTGATAAAATGATTCATAATAGTACTTCGTAAAGAATATAAATAGATTTGGGAAACTATATGTCAGAGGGTAAGAAAAAGAACTCCAGGTAAAGACATTAAAGATTCACAAAAGAGACAAGTGAATCATATTTAGGGTGGGGGAGGCATTCAAACATAATCATATAAGCCATTCTTTCTATAGTAGATATCAATTTGTGGCTCATTCACTATAGCCTTGCTATAAAGGTTTTCTGTTGTAGTGGAACATTGGATTTGGAACCAAGGGGATGTGGGTTCAAATTGCAACTCTACACTAAATCACTAATCGTCTCTGGGACCTCATTTCCTCACTGGGAAATTAGGGGTTGGGGCTAGATCATGTCCTTTCTACGTACATTCATGACTTTATAGCACATATTTTATGTGTATTTAATACTTATATTTCTGATATTTGAAAAGCCTTTTACATGTGAAATTAAGACTGTTATGAGGGGCAGCTGATGCAAAGAGCACCAGCCCTGGAGTCAGGAGGATTGGGTATGCATCCTGTGGTATGCAACAGAAACTTGACACTTACATAATATGAGACCTTGGGCAAGTCACTTAACCCAAACAATAGGAACAATAGTAAACACAACAACACTGTTATGAAAACAATACTAATATTGAATTGGTGTCTATTATTTTAAAATACTGTGCTAGGTTCTTGGAGTAATATCTTGGTCATAATCAAAATACACTGAGGAAAATACAAAGTTCTGCAAGAGATACCTGCGGACTTCAAAGAACTTAAAGTTCAGCAGGGGGATAAGATTCAAACACAGAAAGTCAGCAGGTCTGATGCATTTAAGAGATGCTAAACAGCAACTACTTCAGATTGTAGACACTACAAATTTGGGCTCAGATTGTACATTTAGGGACATAAACAGTAGATATCCATTTTGGTCAGGGGCAATGACTCCATTTAAAGCAGTTCCAAATAGTAGTGACTGTGTTGGGCAGGAAGCAAACAGTTTGTGACCTAACCATGGTATTTCAGTCATTTATGTGGTATGTTGGAAAACATATCAGCTAGAGTCAGAAACCTGAGTTTGCTTTCTTGCTTACTAGATATGAATTTGGTTAATTCATCTCACTTCTCTAGAGCACCATTCTTAAATGGTAAAATAAAATAACTAAACTAAATGCTCTCTACTGTACCTAACTTTGACCATATATTAATGTTGAGGAACAAGATTTGACCCGTGAAAGAAATCTTATGATATTAGATAAAAATTAGGAGAATTTCTTAGTCCTTATTTTGATTTTCTGCAACTCAGAAATAAGCATCCATCAGAGCACTGGATCTATTTTACTGAAAATAAAAAAAATGATTTTCAAAATTTTCAAAAAGAATTGACTTATCTTTCACTGAGAAGTCTTAGCAAAATTTTGCTCCCATTTTTTATTTAGGGACAAATCTAAGTCCTCATCAGTAATTTGTTCAACAGCTTCCTACTTTAAAAGACTGACTTGTCAGACGTATCATGACCCGGTTACCATATTTTATATCAGTTTCAATGTCATTTCCAATAGACAACTACTTAAGCCCAAGTATTTTCTGGATTGTGTTATAGTTGTAAATAGGTAGTCTCCAGTGATTCAGCTCAGAATGTATTTTCACATGGACCATATTGGTTTCCTAACTTCCCCTGTTTATAGACTGAATATGTTTAATTCATTCTATGCACCAATTATTAATTAAGTGTCTACTATGTTCTGGATCTAGATTCTGGAAGCACCACAAAGAAGCAAGAGTTTCTGTCCTTAATGAGTTTAAAATCTCTTTAAAATGAGGTCTCATTTTATACCTACCTGTATAAGTGTGAAAATATGGAAAGCTATGGATTATAAACTGTCATAAGGTTTTATTTTACATAAATCAGATCTAGAATTCAGGGAGGGTAAAGGGGAAGTATTGAGAGCTCTATTTGAACAAATACTTAGAACTATTTGGATGACACAGTGGAAAGACTGCTGTAGCCTTTAATCAAGAAGATCTGAATTCAAATTTGTTTTCAGACACTTATTAGCCATGTGACCCTGAGAAAACCATTTAATGTTTGCTTACCACAGTTTCTTTAAGAGTAAAATGGAATAAAGATAGAACCTAATTTCTAGGGTTAGAGTATCAAATAAGGCAATATTTATAAATTAAATGCTAATTTCCTCAAATTTGCACATATTGGACACATAATGGGCTATTATTACTATGACAGAAAGATCCATTCATTTGGGGAAAGTTTTTGAACTACTTCTCTGAGAAACATGTTCTGATCTTAAAACAGCATGTATACCACTGAGACAAAGCAACTGGCTTATAGCATTATCTTCATCTGGACCCTGAACACTTTTATAAGTTGCTATTGCACATTTGATTTCTTAGATTCATCTTATTTTCCCTCTCTCACTCCATATTACCCTTTTTTCTTGATCCTGTCTTTTTATTCAAGCTCTAGTATGACTCCCTCTTTCTGAACCACCTGGGCTTGGTTCCTGACTAACTTTTCTAGCTCTCTCTTATAATCCATCCTTCCAATCTTTTTCTCTTTCCCCCTTCTCCTTCGTCCCCTTTAACCACATGCTGTTCACTTTCAGGTCAGATCCACCATTCTTCATGGCCTCTCAGAAGACTGTGTTAGTTTGATCTGATCAACACGTTCTACAGGATGTGTTGCCCACAATGGGGAGTAGGAAAGTGCAAGGTCAATCTGAGTACTTGTTAGTTCCCTGTTTAAGGCTGCACATACTTAAACACACACACAGAACAATGATAATTCTTAGTTTTTGAAGATAAATATTATCTTGCCCTTCCACCTTCTCTTTTCTAATACCTTGGCATGTCTTTTAGATAAATCATTTCTCCTACCCTTTAATAATTTTGACAATTCATGCTTTATTAAATGATTTCCAAGTTTGCCATCCCAGGGTTATAACCAATTCTGGACATAATAGTAGGATTACTTCATGGTTTTTATATCCTCTTTCCCCAGTTATTCAAAGCTATATCATGTTTCTCTCTCCCTCTTTTTTAAATAGGTATTTTTGATTTTTATTTCCCCATATATCTTGGTACTCAGCAAGAGATCTTTTAAACTGAAACATTCAATTACTTTTCCTAAGCCAGCAAAGATGTAAAAATATAGCCAGCTTAGAGAAACTCATTTAAAGCTGCTACTTAGCCTTACCTCTTGAAATGCAATTTCCAGCATAAGATAGAGGAAAAGGAAAGAAAGAAGAGCAAGGTAGGGGGATGGGCAGGCCAGACAACTGCCCCACCTCTTCAGAGCCAGGATTTCACAGTGAAACTTTATTATGTACTACTAAGTGTATAATGCATTATAATTCTTAATACTGTAGCCTCCTGTGGCATGAGAGATCTAGGTCAACTTTGGGTAATTTTTCTCTGCTATCTGTGTTTGAGTTCTCAACTGGAATCCTGGGAAATTTAACCTGTTTTTGGAATATACAGTTGAATTTATAGTATTCAGGTCATGATTTATCAAAAATAGTTTTATTTCACAAGCAATAAAGTAAAAAAAAAAGAATCACCTCCAATTTTAATAACCTCATGCTCACAGATTCCTCAAATGATTATCTCTAGGAGGGACAGTTTGAATTTTGGTAATATATAACAGGACAATTTGTTATTGTAATGTATTAGATAGTTAAGTATAATATAAATATTTATATTTAATTATAAAACAATCTTGTCTCTAAACAATTGTGTATATATGTATATATGTTTAAATGGCTATGTATCTATGCACATGTGTACAAAAACACACACATACACACACATATAGTTGCTGTAGTTATACAGTCATTCACTTGTGTCCAACTTTTTGTGATCCATCCCATGGATCACAGCACACCCCTTCCCCTCTTTCTTTAACCATTTCTCAAAGTCTGTCTAACTTCATTTTTGTTGTTTTCATGACACTATCTATGCATTGCAACCTCTGCCATTCCCTTTCACTTTTGTCCTTAATATTTCCCAACAATCAATATTTTCCCAAAGAATCCTGTCTTCTTATTATATGGACAAAGTAGTTTAGCTTCAGTTCCAATATTTGACCTTCCAATGAATAGCCTGAATTAATATACTTAAATATGATTGATATGATCTCCCTACTGTCCAATGAATTCTCAAAAGTCTTTTACAGCAACACAATTTGAAAGGGTCCGTTCTGCAGCACTTAGCTTTCCCTATTGTCCAACTCTCACAGTCATACATTGCTGCTTGAATCAATCAGAACTGATTTTATGGACCTTTATTGGCAAAGTGATGTCTCTGTTTTTTAGTATGCTGTCCAGATTTGCTATAACTTTTCTTCCAAGGAGCAAACATGTTTAATTTCTTGGCTGCAGTTATCATCTACAGAGATTGTTGAACCTAAGAATATAAAATCTGACATTACTTCCATTTTTTCCTCCTTCTATTTGCCAGGAAGTGATTTAGCAAGTTGCCAAGATCTTAGATAATTTTTTTTTAGGATTTTGCAATGCAAATGTAGTTAATTGGCTTGTCCAAGGCCACACAGCTAGGCAATTATCAAGTTTCTGAGGCTGGATTTGAACTCAGGTACTCCTGACTCCAGGGCCAGTGCTCTATCCACTGAACCACCTAGCTGCCCCAAGATCTTAGATTTTTGATATTGTTACAATTCAGCTTTTATTCTCTCTTCTTTCATCCTCATCAATTCACTCTAATTTTTCTTCATATTCTTCCATCAGAATGATATCAAGCCTTGAATTTTGCTTGATGTACTCTATATATAAGTTTAATAAATAAATAAGAGTTACAGTATACAACTTTTTTATTCTTCTTCTCTAAACCAATCAGTTCTTCCGCCTCTTGATCTGCTCCTCAGGCTCCTCATGAGACAAGTAAGATGATCTGGCAGTCCCATTTTTTTGGGTTTGCCATATTTTCTTGTGATTCACACAAAGTATAGTCAATGAAGCAGATGTAGATTTTTTTTTCTGGTACTCCCTCATTTTCTCCATAATCCAGTAAATGTTGATAATTTGATCTTTAGTTCTTCTGCCTCGTCAAAAAGCAGCTTTTTTGGTAATTCTTGATTCACCTATTGCTGAAGCTGATTTTGCAGACTCAAGCATGATCTTGCTAAAGTGTGAAATAAGTAATTTGCAATTTGAACATTTCCTGGCATTGCCTTTCTTTAGTATTGGAACATAAACTAATCTTTTTAATTCCAGTGGCCACTGTTGAGTTTTCCAAGTTTGCTGGCATATTGAGAGAAGTATCTTAACAGCATCATCTCTTAGAATTTCAAATGACTCACTATATCAGATTGCCTTCTGTTGTGGGGGGGGAGGGGGAGAGAAGGGAAGGAGGAAAAAAATTGTAAAACTCAAAACTTTACCAAAAAATGTTTGGTAGAAATTAATACTGTATATAATTGGAAAAACAATTAAAGTATTTTTATAATAAAAAAAGAAAATTTTCCAGGCTCAGCTGGAATTTTATCACTTCCACCCTTATTGTTAGCAAAACTTGCCAAGGCCCATTGGATTTCATTTTCCAGGATGACTGACTGTAGAGTAAGGAACCTCCAGCCTATGGGTTGTATTGGTTTGGCATTGCCAAAGCAAATGCAGCATTCAATAAATCTAAGAGCTTCTGGAGGGATGAATTAATTGAATATTTGACCAAATATAGGCTGGGAATGATGTTATAAATATCCAAATGGCACTTGGAAGAAAAATGGTTCCCTACCCCTGCTTTAGAGATGTAATTCTCATAGTTATTTTATCAGTGATATTAAAAACTTTTTTCTATATTTTTTGTTTATTTTTTCACCTCTTTTAAGTTCTATTTTTGTTCAGCCCATGTGATTTTTGTCTTTTATAATATCTATATTTATATCTCTTGATAGCTCAAATCTTCTTAATGAAATATTTATTTTTCCCCATCCTATTGTTTTTATTCCCTATTTCTTTGCTCTCATCAGAAAACCTTTTTAATCTCTCCTTGCTATTCTGTGTAATTCTGTATTAAGTTGCATATATTTTCCCTTTCTTTTTTCTCTTTCTTTTTCCTTCTTTCGTCAGTTATTAATTTCTTGCTCTACCATTTCTCTGGATTGTGTTTTTTTTGTTGCTTCCTGTTCATTATCATAAATCTCTGTTCATAGTGCTTCAGGTACTCTCTCTACCAGCTTTAATTCCTTAAATCTATACTTCACCTCCATATCATAAGGAATGATATTTAGGTCATATCTATAAGTCTGATGGTTTTTCCTTTCTTCAACTTAAGTCTAAATTTTGCAATAAGAAGTTCATGATGTGAGTGAGCCACAGTCAGTTCCAAGCCTTGTTTTACCTGATTGAACTGTAAGGAACTTCTTCACCTTTGGTTGAAAAGTATTTAATCAATCTGATTTTGATGTTGACCTTCTGGTGATATCTATGTTTAAAACTATTTTTGCATTGTTGAAATATATATATATATATATATATATATATATATATATATATATTGTATACACACATATAAAACTATAAATATACATACATATATGTGTATACACACATACATACATGCATGCACAATATGATTATTTAGTTTACTTTCCATCCTTATCATCATCATCATCATCATCATCATCTACTGTCAAGGTAATTTTATTAAGCTTTTGGCATTCCTTTCCCTTGCCTGTGTTGACATTGTTTCCATTTAGTTTTGCTCTCACTTTTTGAACACCTAAACTCAAACTTTTTTTCCTGATTCATCATCTATAATCTTGCCCACTAAATGTGGGTGTTTTTCTCAACACTCTGACTTAGGTTCTTTTCTCATTTCTATGCATTCTGAGTTAATCTCATCTTCCCTCATAAGTTAGTTATTTCCATGCACATGAAAACTTTTTCTGCCTGCCTATGACTCCTAATATATGAATTTGTGTGTGTGTCTGCGTATGTGTAATTTAGTCAGCTGTAATCTCTTTCTTTGACTTCAGTCTTATATTGTTATCTGCCTTCTGAATGCTTTATCTACTGTTACATATATTCTATATGAATTTGAAGTTTAGCATTTTCAAAATTAAACATTAAATTTTCCCCCAATTTACCCTTCTTCTAAATTGTGTTATTTATATTAAACCTATGACTATGCTGCTAGTCAGCCTCTCAAGTTCACTGTAACCTCATAGTGAAATTTTGCTTTTCTCTATCACATATATCAAATATATGTCTATGTATGATATATTTCCATAATGCACATATGTAATTATTTTATCTGTATCCATGCATATACATTCATTCATGATACTCCACTAATTAAAGAGTTTCAGTGGTTACCTGTTTAACATTTATTAAAGTTCAATTTTGGACTCTACAATTCAAAGTCCTCTATATTTTATCATCTGACATTAACCTTTGTAGTCCTGTATTCCAAAGGTCTCTTTTCTGCTTAATCCTCATGTCCTATCATGACTGTTTCTATTCTGACATGTCCTTGAGTCTATAATATTCATCCTTTGCCTTTTTTTCTTCTTGACTTACTACCTGTTCTTTCAAATTCAATTCAAATGTCAACTTTTTTTATTCTAGCAGGACTTTACTGATGCCCACAGTTGGTAAGATAGTTCCCTTTAGGTCTTACATAGTATTTTGCTTTGCCATAAATTAATTTCTGTACTATTTTATTGTTATTATCTATGTTTCTGTTACATCCCCACTTCTTACCCAATGTACCTAGGATTTATAATCCATGTTTGTAGGATAGATGAATGACCTTTTCCGTGATTTTCATTTTCTGAAAAAAGAAAAGCCTGAAGAATCCTGTTGATAAGAAATGTTTGGCCATTGAGGGGAAATAGATCTCTGTATATACATACATACATGCATACATACACACATACATGCTATACCCACAGAAATATCACATGTATATCATGTAAAATAAAATAGAAGACATTTTTGGAATTTGATATTTCCTTGGTTTCTCTAGGAAGAATAAGACGATGTCTGAGTTCTATTTTGAGATTTTGCTTCAGGGAGGGAATATCCAAACAATCCTTTTTTTTGCTATAGTAAATGATACATCATAGACATGATAGGAAAACCTATGGATGTAATAAAAACAAAAAAGGTCAAGTTCTATTTATATGTTTGTTTAATATATTTCAGTAAAATATTATGCCAATAAGTATTTGTTAGGCTCCAGTATGTGAGTCCTAGATAAAAAAGCCAGTTGCATTCTGCTTTTTATAGAATTTACTTTATTTTCTTGGGGGGGGTGGAAATATAAAATTTCAATCTTATGAAATTTTTTATAACAAGTTTTTATAAAAATAGTTTTATGATTATTAACCATTTATTTTTATTGTAATTATTAACTCAGTTTTGTAAATGAGGAAACTGGAATCTTATTTATGTTGGTCACATAGCTGATAAGTGTTTAGAGCTGGAACTTGATGCTAATTAAATTTTTTAACTTGGGCCTATTTCCTCATCTATAAAATTAGGAAGTAGAAAATGATTAAATGCTCTTAAATATCCTTTCTTAGTCTAACATTTCTTAACACCTGATAATAGTAGGAGGTAAGGTGTGTTTGGATCTTGTGACGTTAAGAAATATTTTCAATGAAGACATTACTTAAAATTATAGCTCTAGATGCAAAAAGGAGGAAGGTACCTATTTGTATAAATACATACACACACACATATCAGCTCTTTTATGGAGGCTAAGAATTGGAAATTGAAGCAATATCACCAATTGGTGAATGGGTAAACAAACTGATATATTTGTTTGTGATAAAATATATTATTATGCTATAAAAATTATTGAGTAGGATGATTTCAGAAAAACCTGGAGAGACTAAAATGAACTGATTAAAAATGAAATGACCAAGAGAACTACAATATTAAATGATAAAGAATTATGAATAACTTAGCTATTCTCAGTAATACATTGAATCAACACAATCCCAAAGGAATAATGGTGAAGTATACTTCTGTCTCCAGAGAAAGAGCTGATATTGCCTGAATACAGACTAAAGAAGCATTATATTATTTCAATTTATTTAATTTTTAATGTCTTCATGTACAAAATAACTAATATGGAAATGTTTTACCTACTATATATATGTATATACATATACATATATATACATATACCTATATGATGTATCTCATTGCTTACCATCTCAATGCAGGGAGAGGGGAACGATGGAAAGAGATATAGACTTAAAACTATAAGAAGATGTATTAACATGTAACAGAAAAATAAAATATTATATATTTTAAAATTATAACTTTATCATTTATTACCTACATGATGTTTATAAAGTACTCATCCTCTCCATATCTCATTTTCCTCTTCCATTAAAGAAAAGATTGGACTGGATTCCATTAAAGGTCCCTATAACTCTTAACTCTTTTAATCCAAACATTTTTATCCTTTTCCAAACAGAGGAAAAGAGAGCTATGGTAACTTATGAGTCATGGAATATTACCTGTTATTCAAAGAACTTTTCCCATGTTTTGTAAAGTCAGAAGAGTCCTAGTATAGGATATGAGCCTCTTTAAGTCAGTGGGCAGGCAGCCAAAGTTTCTTGTCACCAGAACTCCTATGTTATCCTTGCAAATATCATATGCAAGAAAGTCAGGGAATAGAAAAGTGAAAATAGGGTCAACAAAGAACAGCTTATTTATTATTATGAAATAGTAGAAATAGTTTTGGTTTGCCTTGCACAGAAAGCTTCCTGAACTATTTTGCCTATGTTATTTCTTCACTTGTTCCTCTCAAGAATCATGTGAATTAGGTACTCTTGATGTTTTTATTATTTTTGTTTAATCAGAGTTGTGCACCTAACTTTTTTGGATTTTGAGGCCAAGTCCGTTCGCTAAATGACAATGTCTCTTTATTATATCATGTTATAGGAAAACGGTACTCAGAGAGAAGCAATTTACCTGTGAATCCATGGCTAGTAAGTGTTAGAATCAGAATTAGAACCCAAGTCCCTCTTTGATTCCAAGTCTCTTTTCTAAGTACCACACTATGAAGCTCAGCTCACACTATGAAGCTCAGCTCCTCCTCCTCCTATATTCCAGACTTTCACTTGCCACATTTGCCCTTCTTCAATGACATAGTGAATAAGGAGGAGAAATCTAGAGTCCCTCCCCTCCCCTTAGGATTTATTATTTTAATTACTTTCATTATTAGATTTATGAAATTGCATCCATTCTAAGAAGCCTGGGGGATATGGTAATAAAAATGCATAATTAAAATATGTAAAACAACTGACAGCAGTGAATTTCAACTGTTAAGGGAAAAAAACAATGTTGCTTTCATCTTGTGTTTTGATGGGTTTGATTTGTCAGCAGGAGTTTATAATCTAAGAAGGTCAAACACCTCTGAGACTTCTTCATTTCCCCACAAATGAAGTAAATGTAGGTTTTATTCCAGTTTGTGAGATTTCTTAATAAATACAAGCTCATAGTTAGAACATATAGAAATGCATTCAGAAATCATTTAAACCCCCCCCCCCATCTGATTTAATGCTGTTGAGGCTCAGTGTAGTTAATGAAAAGGAATTTTTCTGATTGCTTATTTCTACTTCCTTCACTTTTTGTATCAAGGATAACCTCTCCATTCAATGAGAGGAGAATATGTTCAGGGATCTTTTTGGAAGACAAAAATGAGAGTGCCCATAATAAAAAAAATGGAGAGAGAGGAGGTAGAGAGAGCCAGGGAGAAGAGGGTCTCTTGAAACTAACTGACCTATTTTTCCCTGTTGACAGATGGCAGCTGCATATATCTCCTCTTTTTCCTTGTTTTTTTTTTTTCTCTCCTCTGTCTCTGCCTCTCTCTCTAGGTCTCTCTGTCTCTCTCCCTGACTCTGTCTCTCTAACTCTCTCTTTCTCTCTAAATCTCTCTGTCTCTCTCTGTCCCTCTGTCTCTCTCTGTCTCTCTCTGTCTCTCTGTCTCTGTCTCTCTGTCTCTGTCTCTCTGTCTCTCTCTCTCTCTCTCTCTCTCTCTCTCTCTCTCTCTCTCTCTGTCTCCGCCTTCTTAATTCCTATTGTTGGGAGAAATGTTTGAGAGCCAATGAAGATTAGGCCAAAGCAGAAGAGTCTGGGTGTGACCATATTATTCTGGCATAGCCTGGGGTATCTGAACCAGGCAGACTAAGATTTGTAGCATTCCCAGTTCCTGACATCTTAACTCTCTGCTTAATACCTAAAGCATTATTGCAATGGTTTCTATTGGCACAATTACCACTTTAAGCCAAAGTCAAACCTACAAATAAAAGAGCATTTTTCCTCAACCCCTCCCTACTGTTCTCTTTTCCAGTCTCAGAGGTACATAGTGGAGTTTAATAAAAAATTAAAATATATCATGCCATGCCTAGAACAAGGAGAGGGGCTGGGGAGAGGGTCTGTTGGCATAGTGAACCCTTCAGACTAAGAATGTACAATTTGCCAATGTTCTATGATTGCAAGCTCATCCTGTCCTCTGTTCTGCTTCTTATCATTCCCTTTATTTCTTCCTCTTCCTCTTCCTCTTCTTTTTTTTCCCTCATTCACCCTTTTAATTTTATACCACTTAGATTACTCCAAAGGCTAATGATTCTGAATGGACCATTCAGACCTTATTATCATTCCTATTCCTAGAATTTTTTGGGAAAATTATTCACCAGAAACCTGGGGCGGGGACCCAATATGTAAGCAGATTTTATACTTCAGTTAGCCCTGTCTCTTCCTTCTACTTATGCCATAGCAGTGTTGTGAGAATAAGAAAATACGCATAAAAAGTAGTTTGAAAATTATAACCTTAAGAGGGAAGACTATTTTTACTCCTGTTTTAAAGGAGAGTAAACTAAGGCATAGAGAAGTTAAGTGACTTATCCAAGGTAACACAGCTTATAAGTGTCTATAAGGCAGGATTCAGACTCAAGTTATCCTGACTCTATGTCCCATCCACTACACTTCTAAGCTATCCCACAAATGCCCATATGAATTTATAAATAGCCCTTGCTCTCCATTCCATCATGCTTACTCATTCATTGTCTTAAACTCAAGCGTTTACTAATTTAAAAGTTTACAAATTTTCCTCTAATAAAAGTTAAAGCTTATAATAAGCTTATAAACTTCTTCATAAGATCCTAACTTTCCTCAACTTATTGTATGGTTGAAAACTGAACTGTCCTTTCCTGATCCTGTATTCCCTGAAACTGTAGGAACCTGACCAATGAATCTGAATGCTTCCCTTCTATATATGTCCCCTGCCCATAGAGAAAAAGAAATCTTTTGTCCTTGACTCTATCCTTATAGGTTCAGTATTGTATTTCCAGGGAAGAGAAGGGAACAGATATTCTTAAGTTCTTCTTAAAAACAAATGCTGCATTTCATTTGATCCTCACAGCAACTCTGCAAGACATGTATTATTATTATCTTCATTCTATAAATGAGGAAAGAAATGGACAGCAGTTACAGTGATTTGTCCAGGATGAAACAGTAAGTGTCTGGAAGTAGATGTGAATTCAGGTCTTCCTGACTCCAGGACCAGCACTCTATCCAAAATACCTCTCACAGCCTTTCACTAGCTTAGTTGTGACTCTTGACCTTTCCTTACACCCCTACACTATAATATTATGAGACTTTATGAGGTCCTAGCCATAATACTATAATGGCCTTTTGAGTTGATCTAATATAAACCCCTTATTTTAAATTAACCAGTTAAGCAATGAGCTTTTATTAAGAGCCTATCATGTGCCCAAATTATGCCCCATCAAGGAAAAGTGACATATCTGAGGTCACAGATGATAGAAAATAATGAATAAGGCCTTGAAGTTTGCAAAATTTTATTCACAGCCCCCCTAAACAAACTAACTCAAGGAATCAAAGTGACTTGCAATGCTAGTAAATGGCATACTTCTATTAGCATAATGATCTTTTCACTCTACCTTGCTTTCCAGAATTCAGAGGAAGAATATGAAGACAGCTCTTCTGACTCCATATCTCATAGTGTTCCCACAATGTCATATTACCCAGGTTATATCACTTGTCCTGAGGTTTTTTCCAGACATTATCCTCCTTGATCTCTGTAGAAATGAACATCATTGGCTCTTTTCTCCTGCTGTAAAATGCCTCTTATTCCTTTGTTTTAGAGACATATTGCTCCCTCCTAACTGACTGGTTCTTTATTGCCTCTCTTATTTCATGCCCTTCCTTCTGCCCCTAACTGTAGATGTCTTTGGTCCTCAGATTTGTACCCTATATACTCTCTTAGTGACCCCTTGGGTTCTCAGGAGTTCTATTATAATTTGCATGAAGATATCTTTATATTCTTAATATTCAGCCCCAAATTCTCTCCTGAATTCCAATGCAAATGTCCCAATATATTTGTTATTTGTATCATAAGTTCTACTTGCCCAAAACAGAATTCATTACCTTTACCTAAACTGACTCCTCATTTGGGTAGGAATAGTTGATTGTTATTCTTTTTGACTACAAAATTCTATTATTCTATCATTCTTTAATCCTGTCCTTCCAAAGATCCATGCTCACATCTTCAGTAGATTTAAGAAGTCTGGTAGATATTCTTGATTTTACTTCCACATCATTCGTTACATAACTCCACTCCTCTCCACTCATATTGATAACAATCTAATATAGGTCCTTAGCACCTCTTGTCTAGACTCTTAGAAATGACTCTAATTGTACTTGTGACTTCCAATCTTTCTCCTCTTCAATCTATCCTTCACACAGCTATATAAATTGTATACTAAAAGAACAAGGCTATCTATGTTCTTTCCCTGTTCAAAGCTTCAGTACAGCACTATTGCCTTTAAGATGTAAGAAGCACGATCAGGGGCATAGCTGAACAACTTGGATCTCCAAATAAACTTGATGATATTATAGGAATAAGGTCTTTGTTTGATGGACATTTGCCATGAGACTGAGATGATACCCTAACACCTTGGTGAGATAACACATGAGATTGCTCTGATTGCTCATCAGTGAATGAAACAATAATATGATTGGTGACTTTCAGTCATTATGAGAGGAACCACTCTTTTCCCCATAAGTATGAGTTTGGATAAAAGGTTTATTCTAGTAGGTTATAAGAGTCAAAAGAAAAGAAAAATGATCATTATTGCACCAGGACTACATGATCTGACCAAGGTCCATATGATCTAGGAGTCCTTGAGAACATCCTAGAACACCAATGACATGGATGAAATACTAAATTCTCAAGTTAGCCTTTGTATTTTCACATCACACTATCTTTCTAAGTTTATTGTACACATCTCCCAAATCATTCAATGTTCTGGCCAAACTGGCCAACTCGTGATTCTTTGAACTCAGTGTCATGGGTATTCTGGATCTGTGCCTCTGTATCATTTGCATAGACCATCTCTCATGGCTAGAATTCACTTCCACTTTAACATCATCTCTTAGATCCCTGATATTGAGAGACAGGTTAGATATACTGCATTGCCACAAAATTGTCACTAGGAAAATCACCACACTGTCATTCTACCCAGCATTGCTCAAGTGCAGTCAAGGATTCCCATAGCAACCAGGTCATCACCAGATGGTGATGGTTCTGAAAAAGGCAGTGAGAAGGACTTCTTTAAAAAACATTCTCCTCACTACAATCGATATCATGTGAAATTGCCATTCATTCATTTGATATCATAGTCTTTTTTGATTATGAATCTTCAAGATTCAGGTGATTTGCCATATTCTATGACAATCTTTTCTGGAGTTCTCAAGTAGGAGTTGTTAAAAACTTCTCTCTATTCAAATTTATCTACCTATGCACATATGGTATCCTCCCTTGAAATCTAAGTTCCTTACAAATAGGAACTGGTCTTTGCATCTGCTGAATTAATTCTTGTTAGATTAAATAGCTGGTTTCTGATGAATATATAAAAAGAGAAGGGCCTTACTCCAGAATCAGAGTTATCAGCAATCCTAGTATGATATGCATTGTTGTGGGACTTTCCCTGCTTACTACATACCTCAAAGAGTTTTCATGGTTATTTTTCTAATGCCTAGGTCTGAGTCTGCCACCCCACCATACTCAGTAACTTTTCCCTTAACCCCTATTATCTCTGTAATCAAATAAAAAATTCTCCATGTAGTCCTTTTTTACTTTTACAGCATTATTATAATTTATTAGCCTGAAAAAATAATTTGATCAAGCTACATTGGTCTATTTGTTATTCCTTGAATGAATCATTTGACCTCTCAACTACATAACTTTGTATTGACCATCCCACAAGGCTGGAAGGCTTTACCTCCTCATTTCTACTGTGAATTTTCCTAGCTCTTCAAGAAACAATTTAAAATTTCTCCTTCTGCAGGAAGTCTTTTCCAGTCATCCTAAAAGCTATAGCTTTCCTCTATTACTTTCTACCTACTTTTGTTTAAATCTGTCATGTCCCTAGTTTTTTCTTTTTTTTTTTTTAGGGTTTTTTTTTTTTTTTTGCAAGGCAAATGGGGTTAAGTGTCTTGCCCAAGACCACACAGCTAGATAGTTATTAAATGTCTGAGGCTGGATTTGAACTCAGGTACTCCTGATTCCAGGGCCAGTGCTCTATCCACTGCACCACCTAGCCACCAGTACCTAGTTATTTTCATGCTATCTCCCCCATTAGAATGTATGGTCCTTGAAGGCAGGGACAGTTTTTGCATTTCAGTGTTATTGTAATGCTTAGTACAGTGCAGAGCTTATTAAATACTTGTTTTTTGACTGACTGACCTTGGATCAGTATTCTGCTCAAATAAATAAAGTTACTTTTAGAAAATGTAAGCAATTGAAATGACTGCCCAATGGAGAGAAAGAGCACTAAGACATTGTTTTTCTCCTTTTAGACTTTATTTAATTGTCTCATTGAGCAAGACATGCTGTGACATATTACAAATTCACTTAGCTTTTGAAGACAATATGCAGCAATAGCTCAAATTAAAAACAGTAACTAACACTTGATTTTCTGTTTTTCATATTAAAAGCTGAAGATATAAAATCAATAATGTTTCCACCATTAGTCTTTTGGGAGCATTTCTCTATTAGAAAAAGTTTCATAGATGTAAGCGGTTCTGAGCTGTAAAGAGAATATCCAAATCATTTGCACATTATTCTGTATAATTTGTAAGAGTTTAGATCTAGAAAAAAGGACTTGTAATGAACGATACTGAACCCTAATTATTTGTCATACTTATTGTGATAATGACTTTTCATTTCCCTTTATATTATGTCAGAAAATGAATGGAAAAGAATAGTAACCCTATGAAAAGTTATTGAAATTAAAAAATATGAGGAAGCACTTAGCAAATGATTAAGGTTGCTCCTATACGCTGAGAGTAGGCAAACGTAGGTAAGGATCCCATTGAATATTATGTCCTGTGATTGGGAGCCAGTGTAGTGTGATGAAAAGAATACTGAATTCATAGGCACAGAGTCTAAACTCAAATTCCAAATTAGAAACTATCTTTTTAAAATTTTGTCTGGTCCTCATATTATTCATTAAAAACAACTAATTGGAATAGTTAACTTTCCAGTTCTAGGTATTTGATCTTATGAATTATAAGCAAAATTTCTTGACTCTCTACAATTATCCTTTCTATCTACTTATTTTCTTCCCCCCAAATTTTATCATTTCACTTTTTTCATCTTTCCTCCTTTCTTTCCTTCTTTTCACATTATTCCCTAGACCTACCAGTGATATCTCATCATATTCATTGGTATTAATTAGCTATCATCCTATCAGGTCTATCAAGTCATTTTCTATTTTTATCTTCCTTCAACCAATGTAATTCTCACTGATTTTTTTTCCTTGTCAGTCATAGCTTCCCATAGGTTCAGTTTTTGCCTCTATGCAGTTACTAATGAAATCAGTCTTCATTTCTGTATTTTCTCCATAGAGTTAGATTCATGTCTTCAATTGAAGACTAATTATTTGTATTTGTGTACTTTAATTTGCTATTTAATTGGGGATTTTTAATTTGTTGTTTTTCTACCTTTTTTAATTGCATGCCCAATTCATTGTTCTGCTATTTCTCAATTTTATTCATGCAAGTTTTTTCTGATATAAAATTTCCCCTAAGTAGTGCTTTGTTTTCAACCCATAAATGTTAGTATATTATCTTTTTGTTTTCTCTTTGATGAAACTATTATTTCTATGATTTTTTTGCTTGAGTCATTTGTTTATGATTAAGTTACTTAGTTTCCAATTGTTTTTCCATGGTCTTTATTAAATGTAATTTTTATTACATCATGATCAGAGAAGGATGCAATTAATATTTCTTCCTTTTGGAATTTGATTGTGAGTTTTTTATGCCCAAATGCAAGGTCAAGTTTTGTGCAGGTGCTATGCACTGCAGAGAAAAAGATATATTCCTTTCTATTTCCCCATTCAATTTTCTTAGAGGTACATCATATCTAACTTTTGAAAATTTTATTCCCCCTCCCATCTTTCTCTCTAATGTAATGGGTCTTTCATGTCTATTCATGTGATAAAATTTACTATATTCTGATCTAAGAGCAAGGAGCTTGGAAGAATATTTTGGTTATATGGGAGTTGGTTATCTCTTTTCAGAAGAGAGAATTTAAAGACCATTTACAAATAAGAAAACTAAGATCTGATGGGAGATTTATCTGATCTCAAAACCAGTAGTTTTAAGTAAGTGAATTCAATACTCAGTGGTAGAAAGTGTAGCAGCACATTTTTGTGGTAGCAAACTGGAATTGAGGTAGATACTATTTATTGTGGAGAAGCAGAACACAATTTGTGAACTGAAAATATAGTGGCATATTACATTTAAATAATAAATATGACTTTTTCACAGAAACTTAGAAAAACTTGAAACAGAAAAGAACTGATAGGATCCAAAATAAGTTGAAGTCAGAGAACACTATAATGACCATAACAACAAGAATGAAAAAAACCCTAAAAGATATCAGAACTGAAAAAAATGAAAAGACTAATCTATGACTTCAGTGGGTCATTAAAGAAATATGTGTCTCTCAACAGAGATATGGTGGAAACAGGTGGGGAATTCACAAAGTCAATGTGTCAATAAATTTGCTTGACTTTAATAATATAACAATAATTAACATTTACATAATGCTTTAAGTTTGTAAATCACTTTACATACATTATCTCATTTGACTCTTACTGCAAACCTTTGAAGTAGGAACAGCAGGCATTCTTTTACAGGCATTCTTTTCAGTTTGAATTGTTGACAGTTCAGGCCACACAGTTAAGAAAAATTCAGAAAAAATGTTTTGAATTCAGCTCATCCAGACACCAAGTCCAATACAAGACTCATAATACCTATCTACTTTGTTGTAAAAGAGAGTTCTGTTTAGAAAATTATGGCAATATTTAAAAAGCATTGATAAAAAAAACTGGTTCCACCATAAAACAAACAATACTCCATTCTGCCTCCCCTTTTCCTCTTCTCCAAGTAGAATCCTTTTTTACCTCCTTGACTAATTTTTTAATCATCATATCAAATTCAATTTAGACCCATATCTCTCTCTCTAATTAAAATCTTCTAAATGCAGTAATAGAGATTCAGTTCTTGAGTTACAAGGATCTCTTTAAGGATGTAAACAATTTTATCTTATTGAATAGCATTTTTTTCTTTCTGGTTTACCTCTTTATGCTTATCTTGAGTCATATTAGAAAATCAAGTTTTCAGTTTAATTCTGATCTTTTTATCAGGAAAATTTGAAAGTACTCTAATTTTTTTAATGTCCATCTTTTCCCCTGAAATATTATGCTCATTTTAGCTGTGTAGCTGATTTTTGGTTCTAATCAAAGCTCCTTTACTTTCTGGAATATCATATTCTAGTCCTCCAGTACTCTAAAGTAGAAAGGAGAAAGTATAGAAAGTAGCCAGAAAGGATCCAAAATATTAAGGATCCAAAGCCAAAGACTCCTGTCCTCTTACAGAGGACTTAGCAGCTTCTACTTTAATATATATGAATGTAATGAAATACCACTATGTTATAAGAAATAATGAGCAGGCAAATTTTAGAAAAGCTTGAAAAGATTTATATGAACTGATGCTAAGCTAAGTGAACTGAACCAGAGGAACTTTGTATATATACAGTAACAGCAACATTGTATGATAATACTACTATAGACTTTGTTCTTCTCAGCAAAACAGTGATCAAAAGCAATTCTAAAAGGCTTGTGGAAGAAGATGCCTGTCACACAAAAAAGACCCAAACTATGGTGTCTGAATGCAGATCAAAGCATCCTATTTTTATCTTTTAGTTTTTTTTCTTTCTTGTGTCTTTCTGTATTGTTCAGATCCTTTTTTACAAATGAAGGATTAACAAGGAAAGTTCTTTCAAGTGCCCTGAAAAGCCCCCTAGCATAAAGGATGTCCTCTGAATGACTTCCTTGCACAAAGAAAAACAATCCATATCTGGGGTGATGGCCAGTCCCCAAATGAGCAGGTGTCCAAAAAGCTTGGCCAGCTCCAAGAACACTTGCTTGTTTTGAAAACAATAATATGTGCTCTTGTGAGAAGTCGGGGCAACTTCTCTGACCCCTGATGACATATTACCTTCTTTGTGTGTTTTGTGTGTGTGTGTGTGTGTGTGTGTGTGTGTGTGTGTGTGTGTGTATGGGGGGTTCTACTTAAGGATCATACTGGAAAAGGGAACATTGGAATGCAATTCCTATAGAGCATGGTCTGTAAAGAAGGTCCCAGTCAGGACTCTGAAAGCTACTCTCCAGGAATCCTCAGTTAATCTTCAAATATTGGTGTTTTCCCCAGGCTGGTGAGGTGTTTCTGTTCTTTGCTGTCTCTTACTATTGTCAATGATTTTTTTGTGATGAGCTCGTATTATTGTAGCTTTAATGTGATGTTTCTTACAATTGTTAATAATTTTATTCTGCTATTTTGGTGACAAGGGTGATTGTATCCTCCTCCTTTTATAAATAATTTTTTTCTTTTACTCTTTCCATTTTAAATGTGGTTCATTTTGTAGGAGCAAATCTGAACCCCTTAATCTGCAATTCATACATATTGACATCATGAATAAGATTTGCTGTACAAAATCTAAAAATGTTATTGAAGAGATTATGTGTGAATTAAGAGATAAGGTTGTTGTAGAGAAAGTGATTACAGAAAAGGAATTAGAAGAATTGCAGGGGAAAGTATTTATGGTGTAATGTCACAATTTTATATTAGGGGACCAGGTATGAAATTATGAAAGTGTGACTGAGAAGGCAGCTGTCTGAGTGGCTCAGTTTAAGTATAAGAAAAGGAGGGGGAAAGTTGATCAAAAGAAAGTTCATGCGGTAATAACTAGTAATACTTGCAGACAGAGATCCCAACAAGTGAGGTGGAGACATTTGGGAAGGCATAAAAGAGGAAACCTCATTAGATGAGGAGGTTTGGGAAGACTATGAGAAAAGTTCTTCCCAGATAATGGTCCAGGTATCATGAAGAGAATAATGAATAGAACAATCATAATTAATAGAAAACAAGAAGAAACACCATGTTTAAAGAAGTGATGGGATTTTATTCAACAGGAAATTACTGATATTATATCTAGATTTTCTCAGGCATGAGGGGAACCACTGATTATATGAATGGTACAGATTAGTGATCATGGTGCTGGTGGAATTTGGTTGGATAATAAATATTTTATTAAATTTCTTTGGATTAAGAGTAACTCCTTTGTTAAATAAATCATTAAGAAACATAGTATAATTAATGGGGCTACATCAGGAAACATGAGGGATATAAGTTTACTGGCCTTGGCAGCAGAGAGTTGTAGTAAGGAATATCCTTCTGACTTCATGTGGCCAAGAGGAGACTGACCTTGGTATACAATAAGGAGTGTAATACAAAAATTAAAAGAGAAAGTAATAGAATAGCTATTATTGTAGGGGATGCAGTCACATATCATTTGGTTTCAATTGAAGCATCCCACTATAATACCTTAGTTCAGATGACCCCTCATGTATACAAAAATTTGTTAATGACATTGTTATTTAGTGAAGCAGGCAAGCCTCTGGCAGAAGTTTTGGATAAAATCTCCCAATTTGAGGACTTAGGCAACTGGAATCATATGGAAGGCAATAAATCTGGAAATAGGAGTGGTGAATATGCTACTAGTTGGTCTCAAGATAAGTACAAAAATAGAATGTCCCCAAAAGGTTGCTCTTTGCACCATTACAAGCAGGTGTGGACCAGAATAAGATTGATAGACTCCCTTCACCTGACTTGTTCAGGATGTATAAGGAAAAGAAAGGATGGCAAGACAGTAAAAATTGGGAAATTAGTGTTACTCCATCGTCACCCTTCCTAAACTCATCTTTGTAGCATCTTAAAGAAGAATAGATTAGGGACCAAAGCCTGGTAAGGGAGGTCAGATGGAGGGATTACCAACCTCACATAAAATTAATTATATATTGTAAAAATTGATCTATAACTGTTACTCAAGCAGTTATTGATACTGGAGCAGAGACTTCCTTGATGTATGGCAACCCTAATAAATGTAGAAATGGAATTTCCCTTACAATTTCAGGCTTGGGAGGAAAAGAAAATTCAGGCAAAAACAAGTTAAAATACTGTTCAAGATAGGACATTTACTCAAAAAAGAGTAATGATAGTGATTTTTCCATTCCTGAGAAAACATTAAGAACTGACTTTAAATGACTTTAAATTTACCTGTTAGTAAATAATTTTGCTGAAGCAGAAGGATTACAATCTGTGAATTTTTAGGCATACAATAGAATCAGGGATGTAGAAAATTCTTACCCAAGGCTATACAGAAAATTATGTATTTTGTCATCCATACCAACAAAAGGAAAAAAGAGAATATCATCTTTTCACTGATTCATGGATGGTGGCAAATGGATTAACTTCTTGGATGCCAATTTGGCATACTAAGAATTGGGAAAAACATGGAAGGGAAGTTTGGGGAAAACAACTGTGGAAAAATATAGTTTATTATGTAGATACACACACCTTGGTGGATACCAAAGAACGTGAGTAGAACCAGAATGCTGATCAACTAGCAAAGATTACCACTATACAAAAGGAAGAGCCTATTGCTGTGAGTGATGATGAAGTTACACTAATAATTGGTTGAACATTTAATCCTACAGCCTACACAATGATGGGCCCATATCTACATTACAGTAACTCTGCCAATTGTTCAAAGAAAAACAAGTACCCAATAAAGTTTTAGAAGAACTGGGAAGAGGCACATTACCTGTAAAAATTGGGTAAATAGAGTATAAAGGGCCTCTTCCTGTCAGTTAGGGCTGCTGGTGTATATGTAAATGTGTAGGTATATACTCTATATAGGAGCATTAATAGCATGACCAAATGAAATAGCTACTAAATAAAACACTTTTAGAAATTTAGATATATTTTTCTGTAATATGAACTCCCAATGCAAATTCTGAATGACAATGGGATGATTTCTTTTATGACAGTTAAACAATCGTCCCCCAGGAAATGCACCCCATCGTCAAAAATCATGACTCCAAATTTACAAATAAGGTTGGTCACAAACTGTTCATACTCAAAAGCATATAAAGTGGTGGGCCCTAGATTCTAGGACTATGCTACCTACCATTCCATGGAACAGCAGGAGCATCTGGTTAAGGTCTATATACTATAGAAAATCTGTGGATTGCCCCAAAGGAAATTAGATTCAACAATACTGAAATAGGGATTAAAATTCTCTGAGGATATTATGGACAGATTCTATCTAGATCTAATTTGGTTACCCATGAACTGCACACTCTAGGAGGAGTAATTGGTTTTGATTATGTAGGGGGGATAAAAATTATACTGCAAAACTTAGGGATGGAACCTTACCAGACCTTGAGGGTAAAAGAATAGCACAATTGGTTATAAGCTCCTATTCAAACTATTAAAAGATTAAACAAGATAAAACTGATCCTGTTATTTCTAGGACAGGAGGATTTGATACAACTGAAATGAAAGTAGGGTATAAGGTTTGGGTCAAAAGTAAACTAACAGATAAACCTAAGGCCAATGAAATAGTGAGTGAAGGGAAAAATAACAGTTCTTATGTGTTACTCAGGAGATTATATTTTATGCTACTTCTCTAACTCATGTTTTTCTATGTGAACAAAGTATTTTTCAGGGGTACTGATCTTATGTGTGGCTCCCCTCCTCAGACCCAGCTGGACTCCCAGGATATGATTGCTGTCATACCCTACTACCACTCATAGATTTACCTTGCTATCAACCAACAACACTTTACACTTTGGATGGGGAAAGAGCAATAGACAACAAGATAATCATATCTGCCCTACTAACATTGTCTGCAACAAAACCAGTACTAATATAAACAGTGCAACTTCAAACTGTGGAAAGGACAAATTCAATATATAGTTGTTGGGTGATAGCTGGAACTGATCTTAACTGGGTGATATAAATCTGATGTTTCCATTATCTGTTATAATATAATTTCTTTTTCCCTCATCCCTAACCTAGAAAGCAAGTTGAATGCATTAAAAACAATGTATCCCCCCTTTTTTAATGGGACCTCTGGTAACTTTATCAGTCAAGGTCTTATATTATGATATACTCATTCCACCCATATAATCAATCATTTATGTTTAGGTGATTATGTACAAATAATACAATGGGATTTTCCAAAAACATGAGTCTGCTATAATAGAATATCTAAGAACTGTAGAAATGTCACTCAAAAATACACAAAAGAATGTGTTGCATTTTAGCATTAGTTTCCCAGTGTAGTCGAAGAAAGAATTTGGTATGATACCCTCCTTGGTGGAGCAGGAAGAGGTTTGAGTAGGTTGTATTCTGTAGACCTGCATGTTGTGCAGTGCTGGCCAGGATGTAACTCAGGCTATAACAATAAATGTTCAATAACTGACCACTATGATCCTGCCCATCCAATGAACTTTAGACTATCAAAATCAGTTTCTAAAATTAATTAACACTTCAGTAACAAATACTTTGCAAATTGATACCAGTTTCTCTCACTTGCTTGGTTGGACTGCTTTACAGCACTTATATAGCTTAATTAAAAAAGAAACTATACAGAGACTCCTTACTACTAGTAACCCAGAAGTGTGGAGGAGAACTTTTCTCACCTACATTTCCAGATAGAATATTGGATTAAGGACCCTGCAGTTAATGTGAAATGTACTAGATCAGCAGGTATTAGAACTGTGTTACACTTTAAAGTTGTCACCTCTGATATATTTTATAACATTCTTGTAGTACCTTCTGTACTGTATTCATATTTTGCTGTTCCTCATATTAATGGAAATTACATAGATTCTATGAATTATCTACATGACTGGAGGATTTTATATTTTGTGATAAAGGGTTAGTAAGTGGGATGAATACTCAGCTGATAGAACCCTGCTTGTTGAATCACTCCTCTAACCTTTGTGATTTAATCTTGTATCCTATATCTGATTTTTTCTATGCTATGTGAAATATCTACTAAATATTTATGCCTTGTATCTAATAATCAAACTGATCTTGATTCTGTAAACAGAAAGGCACTTTTTGCAGGACCTTGGTTTTCTCCACTGTCGGGGTGATGAGTTTTGCTTTTCCCCTAATGTGGAAGATGTGATTTTGAACTTTGCTCCACTGGCAGCGATGATGTGGTTTTAAACTGTGTAACTATTACTTATGTAGCTTTGCAAACTTTAATGAATATTCTTAGCTTCTCTGTTGAACTTCACCAATGATTTCTAAAGAATCAAAGAGAAATTAATGAAAATCAAAGGCAAACATATTGTTATTAGAAAATTAATAGATGCTTCACATTTAGTAATCTCAGATACTAATCATCATTGGTATGATTTTCTTTTTCACTTTTGGCTCAAAGATTCAGCTTCAGCAAATCCTATGCTAATATTTGCTTTAATCTTGGTAATATTATATTTATGTAACTGTTGCATGTTTTATAAAATGAAAAGGATATATGAAAAATTTTCCCTCTAAACATATTCAGCCTATAAAGTGGACATGTTAGATCTTAGGGTCAAATGAAGTATTAATAAGGAGAGTTTTCTCTTGTCTCTTGAATCATCTCCTAGAATGAAGGATGTCTCTTGAATGAATTCATTGCACAAAGAAAAACAATTTATGTCTGGGGTGATGGTCAAACCCCAAGTCAGCAGGTGTATGAAGAACTTGGTCAGCTCCAAGGACATTTGTTTGTTTTGAAAACAACAGGATACGCTCTCATGAGAAATTGCGGTACCCCCCTCCCCATTGCCTTTTTTCTGTGGAGAGTCTACTTATGGCTCACACTGAGAAAGGGAACTTTGCAATACAATTCCTATATAGAATGGTCTATGAGGAACTTTCCCAATCAGGACCCCGGAAACTGCTATCCAGGATTCCCCAGTTAGATCTTCAAGTATTGTTATTTCCCTGGGCTGGTGAGGTGTTTCTGTTCTTTGCTGTCTCTTACTACTGTCAATGATTTTATAATGAGTTATATATTTGTGTGTGTGTGTGTGTGTGTGTGTGTGTGTGTGTGTGTGTGTGTGTAGTAGTAGTAGTAGTAGTAGTAGTAGTAGTAGTAGTAGTAGTAATAGTAGTAGTAGCTTTAGTTTGCTGTTTCTTCCTATTGCTTTTGATTTTGTTCAGCTGTTATGGTGACAAGGGAGATTGTACCCCTCACTTTTATAAATTATTTTGTCTTTTAATAAAATTCTGTCCATTTTAAGTGTGTTTCATTTTGTAGGAGGAAATTAAAACCCCTAAATCCATAACATAAACACAACTCCAGCTAGATCAAAGATCTTTAACTTGGGTCCTTAGAATCTAAGGGGACCCATATGCACGCTTCTGAGAGTTTAGAACTTTGATGGGGAAAATAAATCTTTATTTCAAAATAAACTTTTCCTTTTGCAATCTTTCATTTATGTTTTCATGTATTTTGAACCATTAGGTAGAAGAATGTCTATAGGCTTCACTATATACCTAGCAGAGTCGATGGCACAAAATAGTTTAAAAATTCCTGACCTGGCCTTTTCAACACACTATTCCTCATATGTTTATTTTTCATTTTCAGTTCCATACCTTTTCTTATGGGGTATAGATCACCTGGAATTTATTCCTTTTTGTTTTTATCTGTCAAATATTATCTGTTTTCAAAATTTGCACTTGTCCTGTCTGTTCCACAAGGCCTTCTTTGACTCTTGTATCCAACAGGGTTTTCTCCTCTATGAACTTTTATATCAGTTGCTATTCAAACCATTCACTTGCTACTGATTATTTATTTAGAAACTTTTTAATGATATTTATTTTTTCCAAATACATGTTATGAAAGTTTTTCAACATTCATCCACATGCATATGTATATTTTTAGGTTACAAAGTTTCCTTTCACCCTCCCTTCCCACCTACTTCCCTTCAGCAACTAAGTCAGTTTAATATTATACAAACACATTTGTGTTAAACATGTTTTAAAGATTAGTCATTTTTGGTATGGGGAATTAGGATTAAGGGACAGAAATACATGAGATATTTTTTTTTTAAAGTTAATACAGTGTTCATCAGATTCTGAAGGACTTTGTTTTGTTCTTGTTTCTTCCTCTGCATGGGGATAGAATAGTTCATAGCTAGTCTAATATGGTTGTTCTGGCTCTCTGAACTACTGAGAGGAACTGCTTCCAATAGGGTGTATCAACTCATAATGTTCTTGTTAATGTGTACATTGTTCTCTTGGTTCTGCTCCCTTTGTTCAGCATCAGTTCCTGTAATTCATTCCATGCTTCTCTAGAATCCGACCATTTATTTCATTGTCTGTTTTGGTTCTTCCTGGTTTAGGTATCAGCACCAAGTTGGTATCATGAAAAAAATTTGGAAGAACTCCTACTTTTTAAAATAGTTTATGTAGAATATGAATTAATTGTTCCTTAGATGTTTGGTAGAATACACTTGTAAATCCATCTCTGGAAATTTTTTTTCTTAGGGAGTTTATTGATAGTTTCTTTCATTTCTTTTTATGAAATGAGGTTATTTAAATATTTTATTTATTCTTATGTTAATCTGGGCACTTTGTACTTTTGCAAATATTCATCCCTTTTAGTTAGGTTATCTAATTTACTGGCATATGGTTCAACAAAGTAGCTCCGAATTATCTCTTTAATTTCCTCCTCATTGGTGGCTAGTTTAACCTTTTCATTTTTGACATTGGTAAATTTGGTTACCTTCTTTCTTTTTTTAATAAGATTAACCAAAATTTTATCTATTTTATTCACTTTTTCATAAAATCAACTCCATTTTAATTATTAGATAAATGGTTTTCTTGCTTTAAATTTTATTAATCCCTCCTCTTGATTTTTAGAATTTCTAATTTGATATTCCATTGGAGATCTTTAATTTGTTGCTTTTCTAGCATTCTTAGTTGTATACCCAATTCATTGAACTCCTCTTTATTTAATCACATAAGCATTGAGTGATATAAAGTTTCCCCTTAAAACTGCCTTGGCTAATCTCATAAATTAGGGTATGATGTCTCATTATTATCATTTTCTTAGATATAATTATTGGTTATTTGAATGATTTACTGTTTGATCCACTCATTATTTAAAATCATAGTTAGTTTCCAATTAATTTTTGGTTTATCTTCCCATGACCCTTTATTACATGTGATTTTTATTGCATTGTGGTCTTAGAAACATGTAATTATTATTTCTGCTTTTCTGTACTTGTTTATAAGGTTTTATATCCTGGTGTATGGTCAATTTTGGTATAGGTGCTATGTGCTGCAGAGAAAAAGGCATATTCTTTTCTATACCATTAAGTTTTCTCCAGAAGTCTATCATATCTTAGTTTTCTGAGATTTTATTCACCTACTTAACTTCCTTCTTGTTCATTTTGTGATTAGATTTGTCTAGTACTGAGAGAGGGACACCGAGTCCCCATTGTTAAAGTTTTGCTGTCTATATCTCCTTATAATTCACTCAGCTTCTCCTTTAGAAATCTGGATGCTCTACTACTATGTGCATACATGTTTAATAATGATATAGCTTCACTTTCTATGGTATATTTTAAAAAGATGTGGTTTCCTTCTTTATCTTTTTTGATGATATCGATTTTTGCTTTTGCTTTATCTGAGATCATGGTCACTACCACTGATTATTTTTAATTCAGCTGAAGCAGAATATATTTTGCTCCATTCTTTTATCTTTACCCTTAATTTTTACCTTTACAGAGGTTATATTTGTCTGATTCAGATTCTGGTTTTTAATTCATTCTGCTACCCACTTCTATTTTATGGGACAGTTCATCCCATTCAAATTTACAGTTAAGTTTATTAATTCTGTATTTCCTTCCATGCTATTTTCCTCCTCTTTTATTGTTCTCTTTCCTTTGCTCTTATTCCTCCTCACCAAAGTTTTACTCCCATTCCCTTTTAACTTTTCTTTTAAAATTTCACTTTCAGGTTTTTTCACTTATATCTTTACCTTCTTTTATCATTCCTTCTTTTATTTTTCACTTCCCCTGCCCTGTCCCTTCCCTGTAGAGTAGGATACATTTTTAAACCCAAGTGGGAATATATATTATTCCCTCTCTGGGCCAAATCTATTGAATAGAATTTACTCAGTTTTTATATCCTCCCTTCTTTCCCTATAAAATTATAAATCTTTGTGCCTCTTCACCTGGTGCTATTTATCAATCAAGTACTATTAATCATGTAAAATCAATCACAACTTGATTGATTGCTTGATAAACTCAAAGTACTTTCAAAATACTATCATAGATTGATTGATAAGCAGCCTTGCCCCAAAGTCACTAATTACCCTACCCTCTTTGGTCTCAGATATATACTTCTCAAGAATATTGAATTATATCTAATTATAGTTATTTTTTACCTAACCCCATTTTCAAGCACCCTCCAAGGACATACACAATCCTTATGAGCCTAAAGATCATACAAAGTCAAATCACTTCTTGAATGATTTGTGTTCCCCCAAGTATATTTTCTCCCACTCCTGCCAGTTCCTCATGTAGTGTAGTTAATTAATTTAAATTAATTAAAGTATGGATTAAGTCCAAGCCTGATTTAATGAACTACAGAATCTCAAAGTGTTTTAAGTATTGCTCTGAAGGTCTCTCTTAAGAACTTTATAATTGATTGTAAGGTATGGAAGGCCTTAGGACTCAGGACCACCCAACTTATGATGCCCTTATCAGAGAAAGTGCTAAGCTTTGTGAGCACAGCAGAATTAAAGTAGATAAAAGGAAACTGAGACACTTAAGTTTAGAGTAAACACCTCTGCTTTTCATCAGATTTTTTTTGTCTCAAATATAGTGATGTCATCTTGGTCCTTTTCCACGGAAAGACAAGACCCATCCCAACCCATATCCTCTAAGTCCAATCTCTTCAATTATATTCAACCTTTTAAGTATCCTAATAGAAATACAGTTCTCAAGAGTTACAAGTGCTGTATCTTCCCTTTTAGTGTTGCATACAATTTGATGATCTTGACTAACATTTGTATTGTTTTTTTCTTCCCCTTTTTATTTTCCTTTTTTATGCATTTCTTGGATTGTATATTTGGTGATTTAATTCTCTTTATGATCTTTTTGTCAGGAAATTTTAGAAGTCTTTTATTTTTTTGAACATCCATCTTTTCCCTGGTAGTATATGCTGGATTTTTTAATTGATATTTTATTTTATGTTATAAAATTTTTTTAAAATTCATTCATATTCATATGTATGTTTTTGAGTTACAAAATTTCCTTCCATCATGCCTTCCCACTGCCTCTGCACAGTGATGAAGAGTCATTGTACATACACATTTGTGTTATACATGTTTACAGATTAGTCATTTTCAGTTTGAGGAATTAGGATTAAGGGAAGGAAATACATAAGAGATATTTTTTAAAAAGTGAATGTAATGTTCATCAGATTCTGAAAGGCTTTGTTTTATTTTTGTTTTTGTTTTGTTTTGTTTTTCTTCTCCTGTATGGGGATAGTATTGTCCATAGTAGGTCTAATAGAGTTTTCCCAGCTCTAAGAACTAAATGTTGGGAGCAACTGCATCCATTAGGGTTGATCATCTCACAATGTTGTTGTTAATGTGCACACTGTTCTCTTAGTTCTGCTTTTTTCACTCAGCATCAGATGGCAAAATTCATTTCATATTTCTCTAGAATATGACCGTTTATGGTTTCTTATAGAACAATAGTATTCCATAATATATATATATATATATATATATATGTATATATATATATATATATATATATATATATATATATATATATACCATAATTTGTTTAACCATTATCCAATTGATGGGCATTCCCGCAATTTCCAATTCTTAGTCACTAAAAAAATGAGCTGCTATGAATATTTTGGAACCAATGGGACTTCTCCCTTTTTTATGATTTCTTCTGAATATAGGCCTAGAATTGGAATTGCTGGTTCAAAGGGTAAAAGCAATTTTATTATTCTTATTCTTTGGGTATAGTTCCATAATGCTCTCCAGAATGGTTGGTTCAGTTCACAATTCCGCCAGCAATGCATTAATGCCCCAATCCTCCCACAACCTAACATTGATCATTTTCCATTTTTTTGTCATATTAGTCAATCTGATAGGTGGAAGGTGATACCTCATATAGTTGTTTTAATTTGAATTTCTCTATTCATTAATTATGTGGATCATTTTTTCATATGATTATAACTTTAATTTCTTCATTTGAATATTATTTATTCATATCCTTTGAGATGCTGAATTTTTCAGGGTAATAAATTCTTGTTTGCAGTCCCAGGTCTTTTGCCCTTTAATATATGGTATTCTAGATCCTCTGGTCCTTCAGGGTTGAGGCTGATAGGTCCTATGTGAGTATGATTGCATTTCTTTTATATTTAATTTTTTTCCTTTTTGTCTGCTTGCAGTATTTTCCTCCTGTGTTTGAGATTTCTGGAATGTGGGTATTAATAGTCCTTGGAGTTTTTATCCTGGGGTATCTTTCTTGAGGGTTTCTGTGTTTTTTTTTTAATGGTTACATTGTCTTCTTGTTCTAGTGGATTTGGACAGTTTTTCTGATACTATCTTGAAAGATATTTTCCAGATTCTTTTTTTTTTTTTGACTTAGGTTTTCTAGTAGTCTGATTACTCATAAATTATCTCTCCTGGTTCTATTTTCAGGTCATTTGTTTATCCTAAAAGGTACTTTACATTTTCTTCAATGTTTTCAGTTGTTTTATTAATTTTCTGATAGAATCTTGTAGTCTCATGGATTCATTGGTTTCTATTTGTTCAGTTCTAATGTTTGTGGTATTATTTTCTTCAAATAACTTTGTGTTTTCTTTTCCAGTTGGTCAATTTTATTTTTTTGAAAGTTACATTTTTTCCAGTTGGTTATTTTAACCTTTACAGCAATTAATTTCTTTGGTCAATTTTTCATAATTTTCCTGCATGCCTCTCATTTATTTTTTTCTGTTTTTCTTCTTCCTCTCTTCTTTGGTTTTTAAATTTTTTAAAGCTCTTCTTTGAGCTTTTAGATTTGAGTCTAGTTCATATACTACTTTGAGACTTCCCCTGTGAGTAATTTTTCATTGATTTCTTCTTCTGACATAGCATTATCATCTTTATTTGCAAATTAATTTTCTATAATGAGTGCTCTTTTAGCTATTTTGCTCATCTTTATTGTTTGGGATCTGCTCCTGGAGTATAGGGAGTTTAGACACAAACTTTTTATGCTGGAACTGGGTTGTGATCCCTGGTTTGTTGTTGGCCAAGATATTACCTTTACAATCCAGGCCTTGCCTTAGCAGAGGTTTATTTCCTCCTTTATGTCCAGATTCTGACTATGCAAGTAGTTTGTTCCCAATCCAGTCCTGTCTTTTGCCCCTGTGTTCCCAGGGTCCAGACTTTGTTTGGAGTTGGGACCCTCTCTGCTCACTTGCTATCTAGTTGCAAGGACCTCTGCTGTTGTCAAGTTGTCAGGACCTATGATTGCACTGTGTCTAAAAGCCTCCCAACTGGCTATCCCACTCTCCTGCTTCACTGTACTTTACTTCTTCTTTTCCCAAAAAAAGATAGTCCTTCACTGAAAATCCTCCATCATTTCTACCATTGAAAACTTCTTTGTATCTTCTCTTTTACTTGGTGAGATCTGTAGCTTTAATGTTATCATGGAGGCTTCATTTATCTTTGGCAGGGAAGCTCTGGGAGCATGCTAGCTTCATGCTACCATCTTTCTTGACAAATTGTTGCTTACCTTGCCTTGTATATAACTAAATGATACTGTATCCCCCTAAGGATAGGACCTCTACTTTGTCTATTTTTATTTTCCTACTACACCTAGGATCATGATCACTGTAGAAATGCATTAAATAAATGAATTCAGAGCTGAAAAAATTGATATCTCCTGCTATTGAGAAAAAAAGTAAATTTCATAAATCTTCCTTCTTTGTATATTATATTTTACTCTATCTTTACATTGTCATGAGTTACACAAGAAATTTTGACTAAAAGAATATAAATGGAACCTTCTTACTCTGTCTCTGTGATTATTGGCTGTACTGTGCCTCTGGAAAAAAATGCATACCTGAGTTATTGCCTTTTTATTTATTAAAAAATAAACAGTTCCTGGATCTGGAAGCAGCATACTGAGCATCTTCAAGGAAGACTTTGAACTATTATTTTCATACTGTGTGGATGAAATTGATGGTATTGTAAATAGTTTGCTCATTAAAGGTGTTGCCAATTTTTCCACATCATTCTCTTAGTTACCACCTGCATGCTGGGCACACCAGGCACTGAAAAGAAACAGGAAGACTGTATTCATCTGTTCATTACACCTTTTCAGCAAAGGTTATTAATTAAAGATTCTTGTTCTTGGCTAACTTCAAAGAATTGTATTCAATATCCACTGAATGAATTGTCTCACTAAGTCAGTGGCAGTGAGTGCATTAATAGTTACTGCTTTATGTTCTTGCTTTGTTTTTGGTGGATGTCCGCTTATATTATAAAATTGAAGAATGCTAACTCAGAAATCATATGATGCTCTCATTTCACAGATGAGAAAAGTAAAAACCAGAAAGTAAAAAAAAATTTTTAAGGTCACACAACTAATTAATCCTTGAAACTAGAATCAAGATTTACCAAGTCCTCCTTCTAACTTTGATCAATACACAAAGCTGTTGTTTGTGATAGTTTCATTTGTATTTGAAGCCGTTGAGAGTCCCATATGAGTTTGATCTCAAAATGCCTAGTTGGTGAATAATAACACCTACATTCAAATCATCAATAATAACGTACTTATTTTAGAACTGTGTAATTTTCAAATGAGTTTAAGCAATGTCTTCAGATTAGGTCATAGTTTAATGATTGTTGAAAGAGTACAAATGTACAAAGAATCTAAAATTGTCATTAGACTTCACAGAAATTCCCTTCTCAACCTCTGCAAGTACTATACTGGGAAATGCAGGGATTCCCCCCCCCCTTTTTCTGTATAAATTTACTATTATTATATATTTGTTTTGTTATATATTTGATATATAGACAAATTTATGAGCAATTACTTTTAACTCCAAATAGATAACAATTATTTTCAGTACAAACTTCTTTTGACCTGAGTTATTATAAGGTGTCACTATCATATCTAGTTATTTTAGACCTTAAGACAATACCAAGAGTACAATCCAAATTCTCATATGTATCTAAATATCAGAATTCTAGGTTGGAATTTATCTAGGAATTGTTTGCAAATAATAATGTTTGGTTAATTTCCTAATAATTCCAGGCCATGGATATGGTAAGTTCTGAGATTTGATTTACTTAAAATACTAAATAACTTTTAACTTTGTCTTATAAAGATTCTCTTTTCCATTAAATCAGACATCAAGAACATCTTATACATGAAGTCTATTCTGAGTTACTCAAGGGTGCCATCTTTTTCCAAAAATTTGTATCTAATTAATACATATATTTTTGTTCCTTTAAATTGTATGTATGTTTTATACCTACCTACTGTTTATTTGTTTCCTTCATTGGAACATAATTTCCCTATTAAAGATTGTTTCATTCTTTGTATTTGTATTCTCAGTTAGCACCATGTCTAGTTTATAATAAACATTTAATAAATGTTTGTTAACTGACTGGTTGCTTTTCAAATATTTTAATTTAAATATTTTACTTTAAGTAAAGGATTAGATGTGACTTTTAGGATTCAATTTTTGTGCCTGTTTTTGTGCTGACATAGTTATTATAAAAATCAAATTAGATAATCTAATTCAATATTATCTAATTTTTCCTATCTATAAGTATAAAGTTTAAAAAATTTTTGTGATCATTTATGCAAAAAACCCTTCCTTTTTTCTCATGTTATTAAGGATGCCTTATTTTCCTAGAATTTCCATAAGACTTTTTGAACTTAGAAAATTTTAGACTGCACGATCTTTCCATAAAATTAATACCTTAGTCTAATTACACATAATGAAAAAAAAGTTCCATTCATTTAATTTGGCCCCCTCAATATGATGGGAAAATGACTGGATATGGAGGCTCAGTTCCTGCTCTGCTATACCATGTATGTGTGACATTCAGATAATTTCACTTCTCTGAGATCCAGTGTTCTCATGTGGAAAATCAAAAGGTTAGAGGAGCTCATTTCTAAAATTTCTTGCATCTCTGACTTCTATAACATGTTTTGAAGGTTCTCATCTTAACAGCATATTCAGAACCATGGACAGAAAACATGCCTATTTTTACAAGATGAGTATTAAACACAGAATTTATTTAAAGTTATTTTAAAATTATTGTATTTTTGAAAATTATTGAAAACATTTGCAAACAAATAAGCTTATTTAAATTTCAAAAATAAATGTTTCAGAAGATGTATTCAACAAAATTGATAATAGTTGATTTATTCTTATTATGACAAGAAATTTTAAGAAATGTCCTATTATAAATGTAGGCTATGTGAACAATGTAGTTTGACCAGTGGGAATGTTTTAATCAATTCATTCAAATCAAGCATTATATGATGAAGATAATCTGGTAGTCAAATGAATTCCTTCATAAGACATAAAGATTTATGTCTGTTTTCTAAATTTAAATGCCTCTCCTGCTCTTTGAGGCATTGTCAAATTCCTTTAACACTTTCTTTGGTTGAGTAGAGTCAATTTGCTGATTAACAATGCACAAGTCACAGGAGCAAACCCAAAGCTCATAATAAAATAAAGGAAACCAAAATATAAAGTACATGATGAAAAAGACCAAATTATTCAAGTGTATGATCTGAAAAATATAACTGTCATTTATCCAGGGATATTTTATCAAAATTTGGAATATTCCATGATCATATTCACCATAAAGTCTGGAGAGGCTGATTATAAGGATTAGGAACATGAGGTATTTTCAAACAAACGTTTCAGAAGATGTATTCAAGAAGATGTATGTTATAATTGAGCATGAATTCCTTTTATAACACCCTGAATAAGGGGTTTACCAGTGATTGCTTGAAGAGCTTCAATGAAGAGGAAAATTCTTCTAGCCTATTTTGCTATGAAATATTTCATTTTTTTGAATGATGTTTTTGATTCCTTATCTTTTTGATTGAAATCAATTTTTGGAATATAATCCTTCCTTACAGATACAAGAAACAAACTCTCCCTTATAACAAATAAAAACACCAAAACAAAATAAAAAACACCAGATATAGTGACTACTCCTGAAATTATATACATGATTTGGAAGTTGTGATTTCCCCTTGAAGGGAATCAGTTTGTTTGAGGTTTCCATGTACAAAGCCTCTACACTAATTAATGGCTATGTAACCTGATCATCTTTGTATAGACAGAATAATTCACTTAAAATAGTACTCCAGTAAATTTGTAAATTTTGTGAAATAGTTTTCTTTTAATTATTATGCTTTGTCAATCTACTATTTTGTCTTTCTTTATATATATAAAGAATGTTTGTAATTGTATTTAAATAAATCTTAAGTTTGTCTTGATATGTTAACGTCTAGATATTTTGTAGTTTGTTTGGAGTTTATCTTATTTCTGCTTGCATTTTGTAGTAATAACAAAAAAATCATTATTGTAGGTATATTTTACACTCTGCTACTTTACATCATAATCACCGCATTTCATTATCATAATAATAATACCTAATCATCTCAATTAAATTCTTAATGATTCTCTGAGTTTTCTAAGTATACATACTATCTTGTCATCTACAAATAAGGATAACCTTTCTGTTCTTTGCAAATGTTTGCATCTTTTACTTTTGGGGGTGCTTTCTAGTTGTCACTAGTACTTCAATAATGATAATAAATAAGTCAGATGGGTAGAGTAGAAATCTTTGCTTTAATATTGCTTGCACTGGGTAAGATTTTCAAGCACAAATGATTTATCTTTACTACCAATAAATCTATAATTTCATTGTCAATATATGTTCTTGATTATATGAAAGAAGAGACCTTTCTGGACAGTCCTAATTCTCAGAAAGATGTTTTTTCATGATATCTAGACCTTTTTTTCAAGAGCTCATTTGTAAATTTGTTGAGAATTCTAAAAGATAAGGAAATAGTTATTGACTTTTTTTAGATACTTTGGCTATTCAACAATAATTATTTAATGATATGTATGAAGAATAATGACAGGGTCAGCTAGATAGCACAGTGGTTAGTCAGGAGGACCTGAGTCCAAAGCCACTAGTGTGTGACCTTGGGCAAGTCACATAAATTAAAGAAAAAGAAAAAGAATAATGACAGTCAATCACTGAAAGGAAATGCTTTAGGAAATGGCTCACTTTATAATTTCTTATTTCCTGTCCTCTTTTCTTTCATGTCCTCATTATTGTTGCCTTTCTCAGGTGAGTAAGGCTTATTGATGGGAAGGTGTAGAAATGGTCAAGGGCAGGAGAAATTCTCTAGAAATGACAAGATGACCTTTCTCTCTCTCTCTCCCTTTCTCCTTTCTTGTTTTCACTCTCTATAATCCATCACCACTACAGCAGATCATGTTATTCACTGGTAATAGTCAATGAAGTGATGTGAGAAGTGGGACCCTGGAGCTGAGATGAGAGAAGAAGGGCTGCTCTGTGAGAGTCAGTGTCCTACAATTTCTATCATGGAGAGAGTGTTCCTGCATGAACCTAGCTCTGAACTGATTTGTAAGAGAAATATGCCATTTGGCATTTGTAGACTAAGTACTTCATGTGCTGATCTCTCTAAGAAACACACTGACTGGTTTTAACTCAGTTTTAATCAGTTATTTGCTTTTGGTGTTTCTGAACATTATGATATAAACAATCAAAAATAAAAACTAAAAAAAAACCTGACTAGTGAGTATTCTTGACCAGGAAAACCAATTTGCCATTGGGAATCAAGTTTATCTTTTTCTGATTAAACTACAAAGGTACAAAAAAAGAGAAAATATATGTAGTAAAATATTTGCATTTGACAAATTTTACCATTTTTCCCATTCTAAATGGTAGGAGCTTTTATTTAGAGGAAATTGTATTCAGTCAGCTCAGTCAAAGACACTCCTCCAATTCCATGAGAACAGAATAAAAGTCCCTAGAAAAAGAATATGACTCTCATGTCATTAGAATGGCCTAACGAAAAGAGTACTGGACATAGATTCAATGAACTTGAGCTCAATCCCAATTCATATATTTACTACCTGTGCTAATTTGGTCAAGTAACTTTACCTCTTGGGATCTCATATTTCCCTTCAATAAAATAAGGGATTGATATTTGATATTGTAATGTTTTAAATTCTGAAACCTTTGAAGTTGTAACATTTACCTAAGGTAACAAATTTAGTTACAGGACTAGAACTCTGGTTACCTGAGCTGTTTACTAAGTAACTACATAGTATAACTGCACAATCATAACCTAAAACAACACATTGTCTTCCTACTTGTCCAAGCTACTTCTTTGCTTTTACTCATCACAATAAAAAAGTATGTATTGAATCTTTGAGTTGATCATCTTTCATGACTATTATTCCTCATACACTTCATAGCAAGTAATTATCTTTTAACCAATATTTCTTTTATAAAAACAGCTTTTAAAAAAGGGACCAAAGAAGAGGAGACTGTGGAGTTTGTTTTTTTTAGTTTTTTTGCAAGGCAAGGGGATTAAGTGACTTGCCCAAGGCCACACAGCTAGGTAATTATTAAGTGTCTGAGATTGGATTTGAACTCAGGTTCTCCTGACTCCAGGGTCCATGCTCTATTCCAGCTGTCCTAGAGACTGTAGAGTTTTTCAGAAAAAATACACTGTTTTGAGTTTCTGCTTTGTTTCCACAAACACAGTAGTAATGTGTCAGATGGATTATTATGGAAAATGACTCCTTGCAGTCATGAAATCTGCTTTTTCTTTAGGTAAGGATAATGAAAACCCTTCTGTCAAGGATCTTGGGTAGCCACACTCTAGGAAAAAAAACCCATAAAATCTTACTTGTCCAAGTAGGGAGGCAGTACATTATCAAATATTATGACTGTGTTGTTCCACTTTATGGTTGGTTGACTGGTTCTTGTCCTTTGTTATTGAAGATCAAAATGACATCACAATGTTTGAGACTAATTACAGTGTGTCTCATTATAGTTGATCAGACCAATACAAGCTTGGGATGCTGTACCAAAGGTTGTGGACAAACAGTTCATGTGAACACCTGGGGTGGGTATTCTAAATTTACATATGTCATGTTCCTTTGAGCTGAATAAATTCTTTCTTTCTCATGTAGGTCAGCACCCTTGGAAAGGGTACAAGAGAAATCACAGGTTATCATGGGTATCATAATCAAACAGCAGCCTTCAGTGCAACAAAGCTGGCAAATGAAGACTAGTTTACTGAAGTTGGATCTGGATTCATATTTTTCTGGAGTGACTGGTATAGGTTCTTCAAACAAAACTAATCTAATCAACAAACTTGAATGCCTACCAAAAGGAGTGAATGACAGGCTCATGACAGGCTCACTTCCAGGAAAACACCATACCACCATCATCAGTGCCTATGATGAACATGAATACTGATGAAATTAATGAAAAAAGATTATGAAGACTTGAAGACCCTTATTATCAATGTGTTAACAGAAGACTAGCTTATAATTCTAAGTGACTTTAATGCTAAAGTAGACTTAGATTACCAGACATAGCAAGGAGTCCTTCCTTGGGAGGAATGGAGTTGGAAACAGCAACACCAGTGGTCACCTACTACTGAGGACGTGCATATCCCATGACCTTCTCATCACAAACAATGTTTTCTGTTTACCTAAACACAATAAAACTTCTGGATTCACTCTTGTAGCAAACATTTTCATCTAATAGACTATGTGATTGTAAGGAGAAGAGACAGAGAGAATGTGAGAGTGACAAAGGCAATGTGTGGTACAGAGTGCTGGACTGTTCACAGACTTATCCTTTCTAAGTTAAATTTTCACATACAACCAAAGTGGCAGCCCCAAGACAAAATGAATATTAGAAGAATTAATGTAAGAGCTCATACTGTCTCTCTGAGCAGGAATAGTTTGTTGCTATCTTGAATGGAAAACTGAGCCAACACACAGTCACAACAGTGGAGCGGAAAAAGAGTAGGCAGCTTTCAGAGTTTTGGTGTGCAGCACTGCATTTGCTCATTTGGGCTGGAATACTCACAAACACCAAGACTGGTTTAATGAAAATGATGGGGAAATACAGAAGCTGCTAAATGATAAATGAGAACTCCACAGGATTTACCAGATGGATAGTTCATCCATTTTTAAGGCAGCATTTAACTCCATCAAAAGTATAGTACAAACAAAGCTTAGGGAAATGCAGGACTCTTGACTCAGTAAGAAGGCAGATGAAATTTAATTTTATGCAGACAGTAAGAAATCAAAATGCTTTTTTGATATCCTGAAGGCTATTTATGGGCCAAAGACATATGGTGCATCTCAACTACTCAGTGTTGATGGATCTATATTGATTAATGATAGGGACATGACCCTAGAGAGATGGGTTGAACACTTCCATGCTGTTCTTAACAAACCTGCATCAATCAATGCGTAAGCCACTGACTGTTTGCCTCAAGCTGAAGTCAATTAGTCTCTAGCTGAAGTTCCAACATTCATAAACATGGAAATAGAACAACTATGAATGGTGACAAGTTAAAAGCTATGGACTTGAGGAAGAAATCATAAGAAATGAATAAAATGAGGAACTAGAAAGTTATGGTGTTTGAAGGAGTAACAAACATACCTGCTTAAGTCCCCCAGTATGAGATAAAAATTTGTGAAAGAGAGAAAGATTTTGAGTCAAGCAATTAACTTAATGAGTAAAGAAGGAAAGTGTTCTGGAGGTTAGCAAACAAGAGCTACCAGAATTTGGATTGAGTAGTAGATATGGATTGAATGACATTTGAAGGAGAGTTTATTTATTCTTTGTGATAGAGGAAAAACTTTTAGAGGCATTGGAAAAATGAGTATTCTAAATCTCTCATTTCAACCAGTGAGTCAGGGAAATAAGTGAAAGCATAACCAATGCCAGAAAGTGTGGCCAAGGAGGCTAAGATGGCACCAACTAGTGAGGGCCATTAAAGAGGGAAGCAATCTCTATGGTCCGTCCCCTTCTCTCTACCCTCCTCCATCACTGCTATGGGGCAAGCAGATGTATTGGTTGATGTGACTAGGTTTAAACTGAGTCATTGTGGAATTGATAGAGGGGCATGGGAATAAGGGAGAGGGAATAGAGAATAGAATTATAATAACAATGAGAGGATTCAGAATTACTAGAACAGAGAAAGTATGACAAATGAAAATTTATTAATCACTTGTAAATGAATTTATGTGGAATATTAATATGGCTAGGAATTAAACCTTATGATATTGTTGTCTCTTGGTGTAACATAGATCAAACTCATGGTTCAGTGCAAGAGGCTAATGGCCTGGCATATTTCTCCTTTCCCTATAGGCAGGCTAAGCCAGGAGAAAAGATTGGGAGAAGAGGATGAAATGAGCTCTCCTTTGTCTTGCAGGCAGTAAATGGGAACCGGCCAGCCTAGGAAATTGTTACACAATAGCATAGCTTCTCTGCCCTCCTACAATCAGGAAAAGCCCAGCTTCGGAAATGAGCCTGGGATGGAATGGAGTTTCTCTGATCTTTGGCAAGCAGCCTACTAACATAATATATTTATGTTTCGTTCCCCATAGAAGATAATTTCCTTGAGGGCAGAAATTGCTTTTAATTTAGTAGATAGAATATAGGACTTAGAGTCAAGGACACCTGGATTAAATTCTTGCCTCTGTTATTTATTATCTATGTGATCCTTACTATCTCTATGTTCCACAGACAACTCCCTAGGATTCTTCTTCTAAGTCATGGACAACTGAAATTGTTTAATGGAGAATTCTAATTACCCATAGGCTAATGAAATCTCAGATCCTTTGTATATTTACTAATTAGAGAATTAGAAATATAGATCTCTCTCTCTCTCTCTCTCTATATATATATATATCAGTTTTTATGATATCTTAAATATGCTGTTTCTTATCATCTAATCCTTCAAATAGAGGGGAATATTTCATTATTTCTAAAGAAAATAAACTTCTGCATTAACCACATATTCTTATGCATTAAACACTGGTACACAGCACTCCAGAACTTAGGCATTCAAAATGCTAGGGCTATGACTGGATGGATAAGAATAAATTTCTTATTGTTTTTGTAATTTCTTACTAAGGAACTCTAAATAACACTAGAATGGTGAATAATTTGTTATTATAATAACCATAATAAAAGATCTAGGGGCATGTTTGGCTAGAGGAATAAAGCTCACACAGAGGAATGCATTTTGGGGAATTAATTCCTATATGTGTTAAAATCCATCATTTCCTTTAGGGTAAAAGGAAAGAATGAAGTAGCAAGAAACCTTATTCTCATTATACAGCTTATCCCTAGAGTCTTAGTGTACTTTTAAGCTTTACACTCAAGCCAATTAATTTTAAGCTTATATTGCATCAATAAATTTTAAGACAACATGTATATTAATCTTATAGTGAGGATCATAGAATCATAGATTGATAGCTCTGAAAAATTAAGTGGGATGCCTGAGATCACAAATCTAGGAAATGTGAGAGGTAAGTTTTGAAGCTATGCCCTTTGAAGTTGCATTCTCTTACTCTTGATACATATGTCAGGCCTTTTGTGTAAGATGACCTCTGATTTAAATGGTAATAAAAATGGTTTTGCTGTTGCTATTTGACTGTTTGTATTTGAATGGTTTTCTTGGATAGGGAATATAAGAAGAAGGAAATACTCTCTATCAATTAGAATTAACAACAATTCTGCAGATATTTTAGAGTTTCTCTGAGTCACTAAATTGTTGATTGTCACACACCTATTATCTTAGCAGAAACAGGGTTTGAATCAATGTGAACCAGAATCTGAGTCCAAGACATTTCATGCATCAATATTTCCAAACTATAAGAAAACTTCAGGTCTTACTTCTCACACTTGTAATAGGCAATAGGATGCATGAGATATTGGCCCAACCTTCATCCAAAAACAAAGGCTTCTTCAAGTATAGCTTTCCCAAAGTATAAATTGATCTAGTGTCTGCTACAAACTTCCAAGTTCAGCTAGATGATGTATCCTTGCAGGACAGAAGACAAGTATAAATAATATGCAATCATATTCAGAGCAATGTAAGATACAAATGCCTGGGAAAAGTACATTATAGAATGAAAACTTTCTGACTTCAAACATATTTTATAGCATCATTATCAAAGCAGAAGGAAAATTAAGCACATTTCTTCATGCTCTAGTATGAGAGTCTAACTGTTTGAAGGCTGTATTTAATATCAATCTTAGGCTATGTATCAGTAATCTAATGCCAAACTTATCTGGATGGGTTTCCATCTGTTCCATGCCTCTTCTGTTTAAGCTGTGTGCAGCCACTGACACCAAGGGCCTGGTAATACTAGTTATTTTTTTGTCTTGACATCTACAGACTAGACTGATCATTTTTGCCTACGGGACATATAGTTTATGCTAGATATTTTTCTCTGTTGTATATTGCCTTAGGCCTGTTAAGCCCCATGGGTAATAGACCTAGAGATCTCTTCTCCTATTTCTTCCTGTTCCCATGATGCTTCTGCTCACACTGATTTAAAAATAATAAGAAAGGTACAGTTATAAATTTGCAGTCCTGGAAAACAAATAAATAAAACAAAAAAACTCAAAGTCCAACACAATCAAAATAATGCAGAGCTCAAATGAATATAGAAAGAAAAAGCATCTGAGCATGGCAAAATCCTTTTAAAAGCTTGCTTCTCAGGTGGCTAGGTGGCACAGTGGATAGAGCACTGGCACTGGAGTCAGGAGTACTTGAGTTCAAATCTGACCACAGACAATAATTACCTAGCTGTGTGGCCTTGGGCAAGTCACTTAACCCCATTGTCTTGCAAAAAAAAAAGCTTGTTGCTCATACATTGTTAGTTCATCTACAACCTCCTTGCATTTGCGACTGTCCTCTCTATTTAAAATGGCTTTCCTCTTAAACTTCACCTTTTGGAACCTAGGTTGAATTTCCACCTGCTTCCAGAAGACTTTCTTTCTGCCTCAATTATTACTCCACATGTAACTATGACATTTTTGAAATATACTGTATTGGGGCAGGTAGTGATAGAGCACTAGCCCTGGAGTCAGGAGGACCCAAGCTCAAATCAGACCTCAGACACTTAATAATTACCTAGCTGTGTGACCTTGGGACAGTCATTTAACTCCATTGCCATGCAAGAATAAAACAATGAGAAACACACAACAAAGAAATCTACTGTATTTATCTGAGAACATATTGTAATGTAGTGCCATTCCAATCCTTGATATCTCTCTCCCCCAATCCAGTATAAGGTGAATGTGTTAAGGGTAATGGCTGCTTAATTTATGTATTTTTATCAACGGCATACCCAGCACAAGCAAACATTTAATAAGTTCTTGATCATGGATTGATACTCAAAATGAAAAATTTTCAGATTTCTCATAGCTTTCTTTTTTAGTAGCATTTTTATTTATTTTTTTCATCCATTATGCATGTGTATACTTTTAAGGTACAAAATTTCCTTCCAAACTCCCTTCCTACCTCCCCTCCCCTCAGCAACAAACAGTCAGGTTAGCGTAATATATAAATATTTTTATAAACACGTTTACAGATTAGTCCTTTTCTTTATGAGGAATTAGGATTAAGGAGAAGAGATACAAAAGAGATAATTTTTATAAAGTGTTCATCAGATTTTGAAAGGTTGTTTTGTATTTGTTTTTTTTTTCTTCTGTTTTTCTTCCTCTGAATGAGGATAACATTGTCCATAGCTGGTCTAATAGGGTTATCCTAGCTGTCTAAACTGCTGAGAGCAGTTGCTTCCATAAAGGCTAATCATCTCATATTGTTGCTGATATGTACATTGATCTCTTGGTTCTGCTCCCTTCACTCAGCATCAAATCCTGTAACTCATTCCATGCTTCTCTAGATTCTGACCCTTTATGATTTCTTGTAGAATAATAGTATTCCATAGTATTCATGGACTAAAATTGTTTAGTCATTCTCCAATTTATGGACATCCTCTCAATTTCCAGTTCTTTGCCACAACAAATAGAGCTGCTATGAATATTTTGGACCATGTTGGACATTTCCCATTTTTTTGGTGATTTCTTGATATAGGCCTAGAATGGGAATTGCTGGGTCAATGGGCATGGGCATTTCTATTGCTCTAGTTCCATATTGCTCTCCTGAATGGATAGTTTCATTAACAACTCTACCAGCAATGCATCAATGTCCCAACCCTCCCACAACCTCTCCAACATGGATCATTTTCCTTTTTTCTCATCTTGGTCAATCTGATAGGTATGAGATGATACCTCATTGTTGTTTTAATTTGCATTTCTCTAATCAATAATGATCTGGAGCATTTTGTTCATATAATTGAAAATACTTTAATTTTTTTCATTCAAAAACTGTCTATTCATATCCTTTGATCATTTATCAATTGGGGAACGACTTGTAACTTGATAAATTTGATGTAATTCTCTCTCTCTCTGCATATATTAGAAATGAGACATTTATCAGAATTTCTACTTGTGAAAATTATTTCCCAGTTTTCTGCTTTCCTACTAATTTTGGCAGCATTGATTTTATTAGTGTAAAACCTTTTTAATTTAATATAGTCAAAAATCATTCATTTTGCAGTTTTTATAACATACTTGAATTCTTGTTGGTCATAAATTTATTGCCTTTCCATAGAATGGATAGAAAATTTCTTGGTCCAGTAATTTATCTATGGTGTGGCCCTTTATGTCTAAATTCTGTACCCATTTTGACCTGATTTTGATGTAGGGTATGACGTTTTTTTTCCTTCAGATGAGGTATAATAAATTTTGCTCTAACTACCCTGTGTGTATCTTTCTGCTTCTAGTTTTTGCCATGTTATTTCCCTGTTTTCCCAACAATTTTTGTCCATTAGTGAATTCTTAACCCAGAAGCTAATGTCTTTGGGTTTGTCAAATAGATAGCTGTAGTCATTTGCTGCAGTTTCTTTTTGAACCTATCCTAATCCACTGGTCCATTACTTTATTTCTTAATCAGTACCAGGCAGTTTTAATGATTGCCACTTTATAGTATAGTTTTAGATCAGGAGGGGCCAGGCTACTTTCTTTTTCATTTTTTTTTTTTTATCAAATGCCCTGCTTTTTTTTTTTTTTTAGGTTTTTGCAAGGCGATGGGGTTACGTGGCTTGCCCAAGGCCACACATTATTAAATGTCTGAGGCCTGATTTGAACTCAGATACTCCTGACTCCAGGGCTGGTGTATCTCCACTGAGCCATCTAACTGCCCCTCCCTTGCTATTCTTGATCTTTTGTTGCTCCAGATGAATTTTGTTATTATTTTTTCTACCTCAGTGAAAAAGTTATTTGGTAATTTGATTGGTATGACACTGAATAAGTAATTTAATTTGGGTAGAATTGTCATTTTTTTCATATTAACTCAACCTAACCATGAGCAATTCACATTTTTCCAATTTTTTTATCTATGATTTTATTGCGTTGAGAAGTGCTTTATAATTGTGTTCATACAGCTTCTGGGTTTGTCTTGGAAGGTAGATTCTCAAGTATTTAATGTTGACTACAGTTACTTTAAATGAAATATCTCTTTCTACCCATTGCTCTTCAGTTTTGTTGTTCATAATAGAAATGCTGATGATTTATGTAGGTTTGTTTTATATCATATAACTTTGCTGAATTTGTTAATTATATCGAGGAGTTTTTTAGATGATTTTCTTGGGTTCTGCTTCCTCATTTCCAATTCTGATTCCTTCCATTTCTTTTTCTTCTCCTATTGCTACAGTTAGCATTTCTAATATTATATTGAATAATAATGGTGATAATGAGTATCCTTGTTTCACTTCTGATTTTATTTGAAATACTCCAAGTTTATTCCCATTTCATATAATATTTGTTGATGGTTTTACAAAGATACTATTTATTATTTAAAGAAAACTCCATTTATTCCTATACTTTCTAGTGTTTTTAATATGAATGGATGTTGCAATTTTTTCAAAGGCTTTTTCAGCAGCTATTGAGATAATTATATGATTTCTGTTGGCTTTGCTATTGAATGTTCAGTTAGATTGATTGTGTTCCTAATCTTCCCTCCTACCTGGTGTGAATCTTACCTGATCATGGTGTATTATTCTAGTAATAAATTACTGTAGTCTCACTGCAAAAATTTTGTTCAAGATTTTTATATCAATATTCATTAGTAAGATTTGTCTATAATTTTCTTTGTCTGTTTTGGTTCTTCCTGGTTTAGGTATTGGCACCATGTTGGTATTATAAAAGTAGTTTGGAAGAACTTCTCCTATTTTTTAAAGAGTTTATGCAGAATAGGAATTAATTGTTCCTTAAATGTTTGTTAGTGGGACAGCTAGGTGGAATAGTGGATGGAATAGCAGCCCTGGAGTCAGAAGGACCTGAGTTCAAATTTGGCCTCAGACACTTCATAATTACCTAACTGTGTGACCTTGGACAAGTCACTTAATCTGGTCTGAGACCGGATTTGAACCCAGGTACTCCTGACTCCAGGGCTGGTGCTTTATCCATTGCACCACCTAGGCACCCCTAATAAATAAAAATTAAAAAAAAAAGTTTGGTAGTATTCACTTGTAAATACATCTGAAACCTGAGACATTTTCTTGGGAATTTATGGATGTTTTTGTCAATTTATTTTTCTGAAATGGGGTTATTTAAGTAATTTATTTCTTCTTCTTTTTATAATATTCATCCATTTAATTCACAGTATCCAATTTATTGGCAGATAGTTATTGAAAATAGCTCTGAATTATCTCTTTAATTTCCTCCTCATTGGCGGTTAGTTTACCCTTTTCATTTTGATACTGGCTATTTGGTAATCTTCTTTCTCTTTTTTGTAATCAGATTAACTAAAAGTTTGTCTATGTTATTGACTTTTTTGTAAATCTACCTCTTATTTTTATTTATGAGATCAATGAATTTTTGCTTTCAATTTTATCACTTTCTCTTGATTTTCTGAATTTCTAATTGGATATTATTCTTTTCCTAGTTTTTCTAATTGTATACCCAATTCATTGATCTTCTCATTTTCTATTTTATTCATATAGATATTTAGATACATAAAACTTTTCCTCAATGTAGCCTTGACTGCATCCTATGAATTTTGGTCTGATGTCTCATTATTATCATCATTTTCTTGGATATAATTATTGAATATTTCTATTAGTTGTTGTTTGATGCACCCATTTTTTTAGGTTTTTGCAAAGCAATGGGGTTAAGTGGTTTGCCCAAGGCCACACAGTTAGGTAATTATTAAGTGTCTGAGGCCGGATTTGAACTCAGGTGTTCCTGACTCCAGGGCCAGTGCTCTATCCACTGTGCCACCTAGCTGCCCCAGATACACCCATTTTTAAGATCATGTTATTTAATTTCCAATTAGTTTTTAATTTATCTTTCCATGATGCTTTATAACATACAATTTTATTGCATTTATTGCAAACACTGATCTAATTAACTACAAGAATGTTAAAGATCTCTAATCATGCATTTATCTTTTCTGCCTTTCTGCATTAATCTATTTTTATGCCCTGGCACATGGTCAATTTTGTTATAGTGCCATGTATTGTTGAAAAAATGGTATATTCTTTTCTTTCCCCCATTAAGTTTTCTCCAGAGGTCTATCATGTCTAAGTTTTGTAAGCTTTCATTCACCCTCTTAACTTCCATCTTGTTTATTTTATGGTTAGATTTATCTAGTTCTGAGAAAGGAAGATTAAGGTCCCCCATTATTAAAGTTTTGCTGTCTATGTTTCCTTGTAATTCATTCAATTTTTCCTTTAGCAATTTGGATACTATATCACTAGATGCATGCATGTTTAGGAATGATATAGCTTCATTACCAATGGTGCCTTTGTAGAAGATGTAGTTGCCTTCCTTGTCCCCTTTAAAGAAATCGATTTTTGCTTTTACTTTATCTAAGATCAGGATCACTGCCCCTGATTTTTTTTTCTTCAGATGAGGTATAATAAATTTTGCTCTAACAATTTACCTTTACCCTGTGTGTATCTTTCTGCTTCAAATGTGTTTCTTGTAAACCAAATATCGTAGGATTCTTGTTTTTAATCCATTTTGCTATCCACTTCCATTTTATGGAGCAGTTCATCCCATTCATATTTACACTTAAGATTACTAATTCTGTATTTCCCTCCATGTCTTCTTTCTCCATTTATATTTTTCTCTTTCCTTTCCTTTCCTCTTATTCATCCTCAGTGACTTTTGACTTTTCTTTTAAAATTTAACTTTCATTTTATTTTCACTTATACCTTCACTTTCCCTTTCAGCAGTCTCTTCTTCCTTTATCTTTCCCTTTCCCCATCCCCCCCTTCCCTGTAGATTAGGTAAATTTTTAAATTCAATTGTGAATGTATCTTTTTTAGGTTTTTTTCCAAGGCAATGGGATTAAGTGAGTCGCCCAAGGTCACACAACTAGGCAATTATTAAGTGTCTGAGGCCAGATTTGAACTAAGGTATCCTGACTCCAGTGTTGGGGCTCTATCTACTCTACCACCTAGCTGCCCTGAGAATGTATCTTAATTCCTTTCTGGGTCAAATATATTTAACAGAATTTACTCAGCTTTCACACTCTCCCTTCTCTCCCTCTAAAATTATAAATTTTGTGTCTCCCCACCTGGTCTTATTTGTCATTCTAAGTCATTAATCAGGTATCATCAATCATAGTTTGATTATTAGATTGCTTGATAAGCCCCAATTGTTATCAACAGAATAATTGCTTTATTGTTTGATAAGAAGTGTTGTCTCAAAATACAACAAATTCTAATTCTAATTTTTTTTAACCTTACCCTCTTTTCAAGTACCTTCCAAGGACACACAATTCTGCTCATGAATCAAGATATCATCCAAAGCCAAATCATTTCTTGTATTATTTGCTCCCCTCCCCCAAGGCCTATTTTCTCTTACACTTTACCTCCCCCTCCCCACCCAGGATAATTAACCTCTTGTTAAGTCAAGCAAGAATTAACTCAAACACTGATCTAATTAACTACAAGAATGTTAAAGACCTGTAAATGATTGTAAGTTATGGGAGACACTTTCTCAGGTCTGCCCAGTTTATGATGCTCTCATTAGACAAAGTGCTAAACTTCTTTAGCACAGCAGAATTAAATTGGGAAAAAGGATGAGACACCTAAGTTTAAAGTTAACATCCAAGATATTCATCAGGTTTTTGTCTCAAACATAGTGCTGTCATCCTGTACCTCTTCAATTGAGAGTTAAGACCTTACTATACCCAAATCCTTTAACTTTAATCACTTCAATTATGTTTGATCCTTTAATTATCATAAGAGATGTAAAGTTCTAAAGAATTAAGTGTTATCCCTTCCCTTTTAGGGTTGTATACATTTTGATGGTCCTGACCAACATTTGCTTTGTTTTGTTTTGCTTTTTTCCTTCCCCTTTTCATTTAACTTTTTATTCAACTCTTGAGTTTTATGTGATGATGGAATTCTATGTCCAGTTCTGTTCTTTTTGTTAGAAAACTCTGACAATCCTCCATTTCATTTAACATTCATCTTTTCCCTTGACAGCATATGCTAAATTTTTCAGAGTAGTACATTCTGGATTGCAATCCTAGTTGCTTTGCTTTCTGATATATAGTATGCCAGGTCTTCAGATCCTTCAGTGTTGAGATTAATAGGTCTGATTGCATTTCTTTTGTATTTGAATTGTTTTATTTTTGCTGCTGGCAATATTCTGTCCTTTATTTGAGAATTTTGGAATTTGGTTATAATAGCCTTTGGAGTTTTTATCCTGGGGTCTCTTTATGGAGGGATTTTGTTCACCAAGGAGTGAACACAATCTACACCCCAATGGCCATGAAGCAAGTTGAAGCAGGTGCTGTGGAGTGCTTAGACATTGAAAATGCAAGGTCATCCACTACATCTAGAGCCATCACCAGTTGTCTTGACTCTTTCTTGCTATGCTGGCTCATAATGACTTGGGAAGCAGTTGATTTCATTCAGCTTGGCTTCACTTAAATCAAATTTATGCAATAAACAAAGACATCACTTATAACCATTTCTCAAAGTCCTAAGCTGACAGGCAAGTGACAAAGCAGCAGGTGTGGATACACTGGGAGCTATAGTCATAACCCTGAAAACAGGTGGCCCAGGTCTTACAGTTATTACTCCATGGAAAGCAGCAGTGGAATCCAGCATCCTCTTGTATGACTAAGAAGCCTTTGTGTTGCAAGGCAATGGGGTTAAGTGACTTGTCCAAGGCCACACAGCTAGGTAATTATTAAGTGTCTGAGATTGGATTTGAACTCAGGTACTCCTGAATCCAGGGCCAGTGCTCTATCCACTCCATCACCTAGCCACCAACTAAGAAGACTTTTAAAGGGCTCACCTCTTGATGTGAGGAAGGGGCTGGAAAAGGTACCCTAAAATTGTCTGCTTATCAAACCCTGACCTGATTACTGTGGCAGGCAGGGACAAAAAATCTAAAGCACTTCTTCAAAGAAGATTCCACTCACCATTGGCGCTTGAAACATGCACACACTCATAGACAACACAATATCCAATAGACCTGAAAGATGAACAGCTCTAGTTGTGAGAGAACTCAACAGGTATGGTGTCCAAATAGCAGCCATGAGTGAAACAATGCTGGCAAATGAAGATCAGCTTACTTAAGTCAGAGTTGGATAAATCTTTATCTCGAATGGCTGAAGTGAAAGGAAATACCATGAAGTTGGGGTAGGTTTTGCTTTCATAACTAATCTCGCCAACATTCTTGAATGCCTACCAAAAGGAATGAATGACAGGCTCATGACAATTAAATTGCCACTTCCTGGAACATGCCATGCTACTATCATCAGTGCCTTTGCTCCCATGAACATTCGGAACACTGATGAAGTTAAAGAAAAATTTTATGAAGACCTGAAGACCCTTGTCATCAATGTACCAAAAGAGTTTATAATTCTAAGTGACTTTAATGCTAGATTAGTCTCAGATTACCACATTTGGCAGGGTATCCTTGGGAGGAACGGAATTGAAAAAGGCAACAGCAATGGTCACATTCTACTGAAGATTTGTACCTCTCATGACCTTCTCATCACAAACTCTGTCTACTATTTACCTAAACAGAATAAAACTTCCTGGATGCACCCTTGCAGCAAACATTGTCATTTAAAAGAAATGGGCAGAATATGAGAATGAGAAAGGCAATGTGTGGGGTAGAGAGCTGGACTATCACAGACTCATCTTCTCTAAGCTAAATATTCATATTCAACCAAAGCAGTGGCCCCAAGGCAAAATGAATACTAGAAGATTTAAGGTCAAGAGATTACAGTGTCTCTCTGAGTAGAAACAGTTTGCTACTAACTTGGAGGGAAAAACTGAGCTATCACACAGTTGGCAACAATGGAGCAGAGTGGGAAGCTTTCAGAGATTTGGTGTGCAGCACTGCATTTGCTCATCTGGGTCAGAATACTTGCAAACATCAAGACTGGCTTTGATGAAAATGATGGGGAAATATAGAAGCTGCTAAATGAAAAATGATAACTTCACAAGGTTTACCAGCAGGCTAGTTCATCCATTTCTATAAAGGGAACATTTATTTCCATCAAAATTAAAGTCCAAGCAAAGCTCAGAGAGTTGCAGGACCCTTGGCTCAGTAAAAAGGTACATGGAATTCAATTTTATGCAGATAATATCAAACTAAAATTCTTCTCTGATGCCCTGAAGGCTATTTGTGTGCCAAAGTCATAAGGTGCATCCCAACTACTGAATGTTGATTGATCCACATTGATTAGTGATAGGGACATGATACTAGAGAGATGGATTGAACACTCCCATAGTGTTCTTAACAGACCATCATCAATTAATGTAGAAGACAATGAATGTTTACCTCAAGCTGAAGGTAATTAATACCTAGCAGAAGTCCTGACTCCTTCCAAGTAGCAAAGCACCTGGTACTGTTTCTATTCCAGCTGAGATCTACAAGTTTGGGGGTTTATTGCTCATCCAAAAACTTACTGAAATTTTCCAGGTTATATGATTTGAAGAGATTATCCCCCAAGAATTCAAGAAAGCTTCCACTGTCCATCTTTATAAAGGTAATGGGAATAGATTGTCCTGTGACAATCACAAGGGTGATTTCAGTAATTGCTGGTAAGATTCTTGCCAGAATTCTTCTCAATAGACTGATCCTTCACCTAGAAGATGAGAGGCTGAGTGTAACTTCGGAAAAAGTAGAGGAACAGTTGACATGGTGTTTGCTGCACAACAACTCCAGTAAAAATGCCAGGAACAGAACAGGGGTCTATACAACATTTGTAGATCTGACCAAGGTCTTTGATACCATCAGTCATGAGGGTTTATGGAAAGTTATGCCAAAATTAGGTTGACTGGAAAAGTTCTTCAGTATTGTATGTCAATTTCATGATGACATGCATGCTCATGTTCTGAATAATGGATGATGCTCGAGATTTCATGGTCACCAAAGTTCACAAATTCACTAATAATTCATCAGTGTCCCACTTTTTTGACATCACCTCCAACACCGATCATTTTCTTTTTTTGTTACTTTAGCCAATCTGATATGTGTGAGATGGCACCTCAGAGTTGTTTTAAATTGCATCCCTCTATTTAATAATGATTTGAAGCACTTTTTCATGGGATTGCAGATAGCTTTAATTTCTTCATCTTAAAACTGTCCTCATATCCTTTGAGTGTCCCTAATTTTGACATCTTTTTGCAATATTTGAGATTTTCATTTTCGGTCACTTTTATTTTTTAATATTTTTGTTTATTTTATATTATTAAAATAATTTTGTTATGGGAGTAAACACACCCCCCCCCAGAAGATGAGAAACCTCAAGAATAATGAGAGAGAAATAAAATGTACTTCAGTCTGTGTTCAATTTCCAATGGCTCTATCTCTGGGATGAGTTGCCTTCTTTATTGTAAGTCCACTAAAGAAGTTGCTTCAATATTTTTCCCACAGTTATTATTACAAGCTGTATTTCCCTTCACTCTATTCCTCCCCACTCTCATTTATTCTATTCTCTCTCTCTCTCCTTTAACCCTGACCCTTTTCAGAAGTGGGTTCTCTCAACCATAATCTACCCTCTCTTCTATCACCTGTGCTCTCCTTTCCTCACCCCATTGCCCCTTATCCCATCCATTTCTTTCACTTTTCTCTAGGGTCAGATCGATTTCTATTAACTGTGTATGTTATTTCCTCTCAGAGCCATTTATGATGAGAATGAAGGCTCTCTCAATTCCCCCTCACCTTCTCCCATTCCACTCCATTGAAAAAAGCTTTTTCTTGACTCTTATGCGAAATATCTTAGCTCCTTTCCCTTTTTCCCAGTACTTTCCTTTATCACCCATTGATTCCATCCTTTTACTATGTTATACCATTATATTCAGCTCCTTCCTGTGCCTTGTCTATATATGCTCCTTCTAACTGCTCTTATAAATGAGAAAATTCACTTGAGTTATCAGTATCTTCTTCCCATGTAGGATTACAAACAGTTCAATATCTTTAATTTCCTCATAGTTAGTCCTTCTCATCCACCCCCTCTATGATTCCCCCTGAGTCCTGTACTTGGAGATCAAGTTTTTTGTTCAGATCTAGTTGTTTCAATAGGAAAGTTTGAAAGTACCCTGTTTCACTGAAAGTCCATCTTTTCCCCTGAAAGGGGATGTTCATTTTTGCTGGGTAGTTGATTCTCAGTTGTAAACCAAGAAATTTTGCTTTCCAGAATCTCATATTCCAAGCCCTATGAGCCCTTAATTTAGATCTTGGCAGATCCTGTGTAACCTTTACTATAGAGCCACAGTAGCTGAATTTTTTTTTATTTGTGGCAGCTTTTAGTACTTTCTCTTTGACTTGGGAATTTGGGAATTTGGCTATAATATTTCTAGAAGTTTTTATTTTGGGATCTCTTTCAGGAGGTGATAGGTGAATTTGATCAATTTTTATTTTACCCTCTGCTTCTAGGATCTCAGGGCCATTTTACCATATTATTTCTTGAAAAATGAAGTCTAGGCTCTTTTCCTGGTCTTAACTATCAGGTAGTCCAATAACTTTTAAATTATCTCTCTAGATCTGTTTTCAAGGTTGGGTGTTTTTCCAAAGAGGTATTTCACATTTTCTTCTAATTTTGAGATTTTTTTCTAATAATGTCTTTTCTTCCTGATTTCTCGCAAATTCATTTTTGCTCATTATCTCCTTTAATCAGCTTGTTTAGTTCCATTCTTCATTTGAAGGAGTTATTTTCTTCAGAGAGCTTTTTTATCTCCTTTTTCAACTGGCCAGTTCTGCTTTTTAAGGCATTCTCCTCATTTTTCTTTTGTGTTGCTTATTCCATTTGGCCTGAATTGGTTTTTAACATATTATTTTCTTTAGTATTTTTTTTCTGTATTTCTTTCACCCAGCTGTTGATTTGGTTTTCATGGTTTTATCTCATTGCTCCCATTTCTCCTCCCAATTTTTCCTCTTCCTCCCCTGCTTTTCTTTCTTTTTTAATTTTTTTTTATTTAAGGCAATAGGGTTAAGTGACTGGATTTGAACTCAGGTATTCCTGACTCCAGGGCCATTGCTCTATCCACTGTGCCACCCAGCTGCCCCCCTTAATTACTTTTCAAAGACTTTTTTGGAGCTCATCCATAGCTTGAGCCCATTGTCTATTTCTTTTGGAGGTTTTGGATATGGATGCTCCGATTTTATCATCTTCTGCATCTTCCATGGGACCAAAGTAATTTTCTATGGTCAGATTCTTCTTGTTCTTTTGTTTCCTCATTTTTGTCCTTCCAAGGCTTTGGGGTTTTTTGGGGGACATCCCACTTGGACTTTAATTCTTCAAAGTCTTATGAGAGGCTTTGACTGCTTTCTTGCCTGTGCTTTGACATGTGGATGACCACAGACCCTAGCCTTTGCCCAGGAAAATCCTTGATTTGGCTATGGTAATTTGGAAGCCCAAACTCCAACCAATATTTGGGTGTGGAAAAACAGCCAAGTCCTGTCCCAGGGAGAGCATAGGGATCTCTTCAGTCTCCCCTGATCCCTTTACCATCTGTGGGCTGCACTCTGTTGGTACAGGCTGGCTTCCCGGATTCCCGCTGCAAGTTTTCACTGCAGGGCTTCTCTGAGGCCTGCGCTTTGTCTGCACTCACTCTGGTGATGCAGAGTTCTCTTGCCACCCCTTCAAGCTGTTCCAGGTGATCCCAGTGCCAGGAGGTCTGGAAACTGCCCCCGTGCCATGGACCCAAACCCCACCCCACCCCTGTCAGGGATCTACAGGCCATCTGTACTGCACTGAGGCTGTTGCTGTGGCTGAGGCTATGCTGGCAGCAGTTTTTTCTGATACCTGGTCCAGTGAAACAGACCTTTCCTTCAGAACTCCTAAGTTGTCTTGGACTGGGAAATTGTATCACTCAGTCAGGACTCTGTGTGGGGTTCTAAATTTTAGCTAGAGTCATAATTTGACTTTTTTTGGGGAATGAATTTCTGGGAATTGCTCACCTTGGCTCTGATCCTTCATTTTCTGTCACTTTTACTAATCTGATGATGATACCTCAAGGTTGTTTTAGTTTGCATTTCTCTAACCAATAGGGATTGAGCTTTTTAATGTAATTATAGACTTTTTCATTTCTTCTGAAAATTGCCTATTCGTTTACCTTGACATTTGTTAATGGGAGAGTAGCTCTTATTTTAATAAATTTCCTATTGTCTAAAAACTGTTTAGTTTTATATGATTGAAATTATTCATTTTATTTCTCATTCTCTAAATTTCTTTTTTGTTCATAAATCCTTATCTCCATCACAGATCTGATATCTTATTACTTATCCCATGTGCCACCTAATTTATTTTTGATGCTATTCTTTTTGTAGTAATCATTTACTCATTTTGACCTTATCTTAGTAGAGTGTATGAGATTGTTGCTACCTAGTTTTTGCCAAACTGTTTTCCAGCCTGCTTTGTCAAATAATTTTTTTTTTTGCATCATCAAAGCTTTGCTTTTATTAGACAATAAGTTACTGTGACCATTTACTACTATTTATGGTGTACCTATTCCCCTGATGGACCATTCTATAGGTTAGCCAATATAAGGTTATTCTGATGATTACAATTCATAATATAGTTTGAAATTATAGACTGCCTTCTTTCACATTTTTTCATTGGTTATCTAGATATTTCTGACGCTTTACTCTTCCAGATGAATTTTGTTACAATTTCTCCCAGTGATATAAAATAATTCTTTTGTATTTTAATTGTTAAGGCACTGAATAAGGAAAATAACTTGGGTAGAATTGTCATTTTTATTATATTGTCTTGGTCAACCCATTAAAATTAATATTTCCCTAATTGTTTGTATTTGTCTTTATTTGTATGAAAACATATTTTGTAATTTTGTTTATAAAATTACAGTGTTTATCTTGCAGATAGAATCCAAGATGTTTTATATTGCTTTCCATTATTTTAAATGGAATTTCTTTTTCTATCTCTCCTTGTTGGGTTTATTTATTTATTTGTTTATTTATTTGCTTGTTTATTTAATTATTTGTTTGTTTGTTTGTTTGTTTGTTTGTTACTTAAGGCAATAGAATTAAGTGACTTGCCAAAGGTCACACAGCTAGGTAATTATTAAGGGTCTGAGGTCAGATTTGAACTCAGGTACTCCTGACTCCAGGGCCAGTGCTCTGTCCACTGACACCAAGATGCCCATCCTTGTTGGGTTTTGTTAGTAATATATAAAGAAGTATTGATGACTTTTTGTGCTTTCCCTTATGTCCTGCAACTTTATTAAAGTTAACTGTTTTTCAGTTGATTTTACAGAGATTTCAAGGTATACCATCAAAACATTTTTGCTCATTATCTCCTTTAATTAGGTCTCTATTTTTGCTTTTCATTATGAAAAAGTTATTTTTAGGTATAATTCTAGCCTCTATGCCTCCAAACTATCATCCTCTAAATTCCTTTTTCCTTTAAAATGAAGTCTCCAAATATTGAAAATGCAATATCCATTTCTGCCAAAAAAAGACAAGAAAATTCTTAAAATAATAAATGTAATGTTTATTAATAGTAACATTATCTGAAATATGAATAAAACAAAACCATTCCCAATAAAATTAGAGGTAATCAAGTATGTCTACAGGCATCACATCTGTGATGTAGTTATAGACATGTTGTTGATATAAATATGACCAAAAATATAAAGAATAGATAAATAGGTAGTTGATAGATAAAGAAGAAAAACCTTACTCAAGTTGGTAAAATATGTTTGAAGAACATTTAAATGTATAATAAAATTTAATTGAATCAGTAGCATTAACAAACTGGCAGGATATAAAATAGATCATGGTCTTAAAAGCCAGCAGAAACACATGGAAAGAGAAATGCATTTTAAAGTTACTATACAATATTAAAAAAAGGCTTACTGTTCAATCTTTCAAGGTATATTGAATAAATATATGAATAAAACTATAAACTACAGTTTATAGAAATAAAAACAGACAGATAATTGGAAAATATCTTTTTTGCTTAGGAGTAGGATAAGTCAACATGATTAAAATATCAATACCATCTAAATTAATTTAGTTTACTTTTTGATGTAATTTAAAGTAATTTACTTAAGGTCACACAAACCAAACTATCAAAGTAATACTTAACAGAACTAATAAATATAATAATGGTCTTATACAGCAGCAAAACATTATAGAATAAAAAGGGAAATAATAAAAAAACGAGAATGTAGAGTTCCCAATTGCCCATCTCAAGTTAAACTGTAAAGCAGTAATTATTCATATATCTTAGAACCAGTTAAAAAGGATCAATCCATTGAATAGATTAAATGCATATTATCTAGAATAAAATATACTCAATAGAATGGAATACACTAACAGAAAGGTCCAGCTCCTGCTATAAAGTCTAACTATTTGATATAAATTTATGCAAAAAACTGGAAAGCAGTACGAAACAAAAATATTTTGACTAACACCTTATGACTTATTATACCAAGATAAGCTTTAAATGATCAATTGAGCTAGATAAAGCAATGGTTTACATAATAAAGAAATTGGAGAAAGATGGAAAAGAATTACCCGTCAGATAAGAAAGGACAGAGCTATCAAAGACCAAAGAAGATCCCAGAAGAGAAAAATTAATAAAAAGAAAGAATTTGCTTTTGTCTGATTATACATATGTGTTATGAAGTTTTGCTTTTCTTTTTGTTTTTGAGTTGTGTGGAGTATAAAGGAGAGAAAACAGATTTTTCACCATGAAATACTTTAAAAATAGAGAGGTACTACAGGTATGGAATGTTGACTATTTCAGGAAAAAACCATTATTGTCAGGTTCTCTGAATTGGTTTACTTTATTGCAAGATTGCTGTCATTGGTTAGGTAGTAATCTGGAAATTTATAAATATAAAAACGAAATATGGTTATAATGTTTTAAAAAATGGTGCCAGAATGGATACCAAATTTATTTCAAGTCAAGAACTTTTCCCAGTACACCAATCTCTTTTTAAAAAAAAATTCTATTAAGTATGAAGGAGGTAGCTTGCTATAGTGGATGTAGAGTTGCCCTCTGAGTTAGAAACACTTCAGTTTGAGTCATGCCTTTTGAGACATACTATTTGCATTGCCTCAGACAACTATGTATGATTAAACTTAAAGAAATTATATATCTGATTAAGAAAAACACATTGTATGGAAAATAGTATAGATGAGAAAGATGAAAGTTATATCAACCGTTTCTCCTCTTATTTATAGTTGTATCTCCTAAATTCAGAAATAGCTAAGTTAAATTTTGCCTCAGACACTAGATGTGCCACCTAGCAAGTCAATCAATCCTGTTTGTCTCAGTTTCCTCATCCATAAAAGGAGATGACAAAGGAAATAGCAAACCACTCCAGCAACTTTCCCCAGAAAACCCTAAATGGGGTCATGAGAAGTCAAACATGGCTGAATAATAATAATTCATTAGCAAATGTCACCACTTAGAAGAATCCTATGCTTGAAGAGTAATTATTGAATACATGTGATGAGTGAATTACTAATCTTGGAGTTTTTGCTTCCTATTATAAACTTTGTCTTCCACAGAATGAAGTTACAATAAAACACTTCTTTTTTTTGTTCCCTTGAAAAACAAAATAACTGATAACATTCCCTCAGGTCATCTATTTCATTTGTGTGTTTCTAAATCATAGACTATGGGGAAGAACTGAATCAGTCTGATCTTGATTTATATTTTCAAAAGAATGTCTTTATATCATGAAGACATTCCAAAAAAGGGCTGAATTATTATATAGACAAAGACATACATAAGAAGGATGGATTTTTTAATTGCTTCTTTGTTAAACTAACAATTCAATATAAAATTTTATTTTTTATTTTTAAAAGACAGACATTTTTATTCTTTTGTATAGTTTTAATTTCTGTCTTTTCTTCTTCCTTCTTGCCCACCTAATGACATAAGAAATACAAAACATTTTCTAAATATATGTTGTCATGGAGGAAGGAGAATCAATAAGGCAGGTTGAGACCTAATAATTTTGCATTAGTACCTCCACAATTGCCTAGAAAATGTGTTTTGGAATAGCTATTTTGGGTGCAATAGTCAAAAATGCTGATTCTCATCCTATCATTTTTATTGTACATTCATTTTACATTCTGAAAGATTATCATAAGTATTATCTTATTTGAGTATCACAACAGCTCTCTGCAGAAGATCTTATTATTCTCCCTATATTCAGACAAAGAAAATTTAAGTAAAAAGAGGTTAAGCAATTTGCTTAGTATTGTACAAAATCTGAAGATATGAGGTGGGTTGTAAGCCCAAATCTTAAATGAGAAAAATGAAAGGCATATCAACCAAAATAATTTTCTCTCTCATTTAAAGTAGTATCTCCTTCTAAATTCAGGAATAGCTAGTTCTCATATTCTCTCCCCTTCATTGTTTTGTTTTTTTTTTTTTTTTTTTTAGGTTTTTGCAAGGCAATGGGGTTAAGTGGCTTGCCCAAGCCACACGGCTATGTAATTATTAAGTGTCTGAGGCCAGACTTGAACTCAGGTACTCCTGATTCCAGGGCTGGTGCTCTATCCACTGCGTCACCTAGCTGCCCCCCTCCCCTTCATTTTAATGGTAATTATTGATAAATGATCTTAGCCATTCAGAATTCTTCAGACCTTGGAAGCACGTAAGTTCTTATTTTGTAAAAACAGGTGGAGAGTAATGATAGAGACCAATACCAAGGCCAAAGTTCTCTCTCCTCCATCTCCCAGGTCTTTTATCTAGAACACTCTTTACTCACTGGCAGGTTTCTGATTTGATTCCAGATGACTCAAACAGGGACGTACTTTGAGGGGTGGCAGGTAAGGGAGAGCTGAGCTTCGCCTCAGATTGTGAAAGGTTGAGGGAATGCGCTGAGGTGTATATGCTTCAAGTGTATACAACCAAGCCTTCTCAATCAGAGGTGAGGCTCAGTTCTACCTCACCCACCACCCCTCACAGCACATCTCTGCTTAAGTGACACCAGATCTGAGCTATCTGTATATTCTATAAATAACAGATGTGGCATGAACAAGTTTCCTGAGCCAACATGAACATTTTTTTGTACAACTCGCATTCCAGTTCATCCATTGTTTATTAGATACCAAATTTGATGTAGAACTCTCCTTACTAAGTAGAATTGATTTCATTTAATTGATTCTTATTCCCATGTAGTTAAGGTAGTAGACATTAACAATTTAGAGCATTTGCTTGATTATGTAAGAATAATCAATCAATCAATAAAGTCAAATGGGGGAAATTTAACTGATTTCGTCAATTGATCCCATCCATCCAGTATATATTGACTTTGGGGGTATTGCCCAAACCATGAGCTACTAGTTTAATTTTCTTGCTTCATTATTCTCTCCACTGATGTTTAAGTCATATGTATTTATATTCATCGGAATGTAAGCTCCTTGACAGCAAGACTGGGCTTATATTTCCACAGCTTAGTACATTCCCTAAGCCATAATAGACATTTTAAAATCTGATTAATGATGGAACTAAATTCCTATAAATCACCTATTTTAAATATCTTTTCAGCAGTTTTCTCTCAAGATATATTTTGATATACCTTCAGTGGAATATTCAAAAGAGGAAATAAGCAAGTCATATATGTAATTCATCTGTGATGGGGGAAGAATTTGGAAGGGCGGAAAATAGATGACAGATAAGTATCTTAAAAAATCTGTGTTTTTATATTCTTATTACCATGTATCCAAACGAGAGCAAAAGGTGTGCTTTATTTTTTTTAATAGTGCAGCTGAATCAGAAGCCTAGAGTACTCCAAAGACCTGAGATCAGCAGTGACTCAATGAAAATGACTTTAGCAAAACAAATATTTTTCTATTGCTCAGCTTCCTTTTCAATATTTTTTCTTGGTTTGAGGTGGAGTGATTGAATAAAATAATTGATATTTACAAAGTATTTTAAGATATCTTGCCATAAATAACTACAAAATGTATAAAATGGTACTTTATATATATATACATATATGTGTGTATGTTTGTATATATACATATTCATATATGGATTAGCATATGACTACTTAGTTACAGAGATGTAACATTTCAGATGTGTAGTTTTTAATTTAAGCCATAAAACAAAGAGCTAAAAAGCATTCCCAACCTGTTGTATATGTATTCCTTAATAAATAGAAATCAGATCTGGAAAGGACTTTAAATTTTATAATAGTCATCACAAGATAAGATAAATGGGAAGTAAAAAGTCTTTAGTCCAAGAAATACAGATATAGTTAATAAAATGAAATATACAGAAGTTTCATAATGAGACATATATGTGCATGTCTGTTTCAAATGAAATAAATGTTCCATTTATTAGGTTAAGGAAGATAGGAAGTATTCTTTTGTATGATCTAAGTCAAATGAATTATTTGGATTTTTCAATGTTATTTAATAAAAATATTAGACAATCTATAGTTTATAATTCAGTTTGAGGACTTTTAGATTCTCTTTAGATACAGACTCATTATAATTATGAAGATATTGTAAAGTTGATGTTATTTTATCTTTTTATTGGATAAAGGCATAAAGTCAATGGTATGTTGGAGCCAGCTCATACTGACTGGTAAAAGATAAATCCCAAGTATTCAGTTGGGGAATTTAGACTAAAATCAAATCTCCATTTATTAGTTTATTGTTTTCTAGACTTTAGAATGTTATATAAAATATATTAAAAAGGGGGGGAGGAGCCAAGATGGTGACAAGAAGGAATCGAGTCTTAGGCACTCTCTGATAAAACTTGAAACTAAGGACTCTAACTAAACTTTCGAGAGACAGAACCCACAAAGGGACACAGTGAGGCAGTTCTCCTACTTCAAGGTAACCTGGAAAAGAGCAGAAAGGCTCTGCTCCCCGGGGGTCGGAGGGGTGGCCTGCCAGAGCCAAAGAACTTCAGCCTCCCGGAAGCAGCCCCAGGGCACTGGGAGCCAGGCTCACAGCAGCGGGGGAGTCTCCTGAGCTGCACCCTGGGGAGCAGCGGGCACAAAGTGGGGGAACAGCGGGGGACCTCTGCCAGAGCGAGCACGTGGAGCCCAGCCCTCAGGGCACACAGCGAGCAGCTTGGTCTTTCTGCAGCCCAGAGCTGGAAACAGAAGTAGGCAGAGCCAGAGCAGTGAGTCTATATTCCTGTGGGGGAGGGGTATTTCATTTACTCTTAAACAAGAATATTTTATTAATGTAAAAAATACCATTTGTACAAAATGAGAATTAAAAAAATAAAAAATATATTAAATATATTAAATATATATATATATATATATATATATATATATATTGAAACTAAATTTGTGTCATATAAACAAATTTTTCCACTCAGAGAGACATTTGTTAAACATTTAGCATTACATTTCTGTATATATGACAGTTCATTGTTTTCAGATGACTCAAAACTAAGCTAACACTGTTATGTAGTGAACATATTAGACATTAACAATCTAGAGCATTTGATTGATTATGATAAGATTTAAATGAATGGAGATAAAGTCAAAGTCTTACACTTGGGTTTTAGTCAAAAAAAAAAAAAATAAAACAGATAGAGGAGACAGTATTAGAGTATGACTAGACCAAAAAAGTCTGGGATGTTCAATAGAGTAAAGGCTCAATATGAATCTATGGTATCAAATGACAGCTTTAAATCAAATTCAATATTTGACTATATCATGAAAGAAATAGCTTAAACATATAAGGAAGTGATAGTTTCATTGTATCTTTCCCTCATCAGATCACATTTGGAACATTGTGTTCCATTCTAGGCATCAGAATTTAGGAAGAATGAGAAATTTAGAAAGCATCTAGGATAAGACAAGCAAAGTGGTAAAGGAATCACAGATATATAGATTTAGAACTGAAAGGTCACTTAGAAGTCATCAGATTCAACCCTTTCATTTTTGTAGAGGAGAAAATTGAGGCATAAAGTTTAAGTATTTTAGGCAGGATTTGAACTCATGTCTTTCCAAATATAAATCCAGTGCTCTATCCAGTATATCATCTAGGGACTAGGATACATGTCATTTCTGGAACAGTTCAAAGAATTGGAAATCTTGAAATAGTCAAGTAACCTTTATAAGAATATATATATGTGATATATATATGTGTGTGTGTGTGTGTGTGTGTGTGTGTTTCTGCCAGACACTATGTTAATTGGTAAGGATACCAAGGAGAACAGTCCTTGTTCTGATGAATCCTATAGTCTAAGGGTGGGGAGAAAATATTTACACAATGATATATAAATAATATCTAAATGGTAGAGAGATAATGTCAGAGGGGGAAAAAAAACAGTGATTTTAAGATTCAGGAAAGAATTTTGGATATCTAACTGAGACTTGAAGGAAATCAAGAAAACTGAGAAGTTAAAATGAGGAAGGGGAATCTTCAAGGAATGGGGAACAGCAGTGAAAGTTTCCAAAGGTGGGAGATGGACTTGTTTGTGTGAGTAACTGCAAGGAGATCCAGGGTCCCTGGATCACAAAATATGTGGTGCTAGTAGGATGGATCATGGTATAATAATGAACAGAAATATAAGGAAAGACCAAGTTATAGAGAGTTTTAAATGAAAAACAGAAGATTTTTTATTTGATCCAACAGTCAATAGGAGCTACACTATTTGATTGAATGGGGAAGGTGTCATATTCAGATATGTTTTTAGGAAGATAACAGTGCCTGATGAATGGAAGATGAACTAGAGTGGGGAGAAACTAGAGACAGCAAGAACAATCAGCAATTTTCTGCAATAGTTGAGAAGTGAAGAAGTGAGCGAGACCAGAATATCAAGAAGAATGGAGAATAAAGGTCTCAGATGGAAAAGATATCCATCTTCAGATACATGAAGGACTGACAGATAGAAGAATGATTAAGAGGATTCTGTGTGGTCCAAGAGAATAGGATAAGAATTGAGAGAAGTAGCAAACTGGCAGAATTGACTTGATAGCAGAAAAAATAAAACTAATCCCCAAAATCTTAATAACAAATAGGGTTATTTTTAAAAAAAAAAATTTTAAAAAAAAATTGCTTTCCAATAACTGAATGTCTCTTTTCTTTCACTGCAGATGATTACAGTATCTTGAACATTGAAGAAAGTTAATAAATGCTGATAGAGTACTATATTGATTACTGAAATCTGAAAATGTTTAATAATCTACTATTTTTATGTAATTTTATGTTAAATTTAAGTTCAAAATAAGGAAAAATACATTGTCATTTGCACAGCAAAACATGAGAAGATTCATGATATAAAGCAATAAATTTCCATTTCCAAAAAAGCCTATATAATAAATACTATACATAGTGTTCAAAATTGAACAATTTTGCTTCTTTGTAGATTTTTTCTGTTTTCTGCTGTACACTGTTTACTAATTTTTCACTTACCCTTCCCCCAGGATAGCTACAATTAAACATCGATATATATTTAACATATACATATATATGCACTCTTATAAATATAGATATATATATATATATATATATACTCACAATACACACCCATATATGAAATCATATAAAAGACACATATATACACACATACTCCCATACAAACACATAGACACATATATATTTATAGAAATCTATGTATTTGGTTTGTATGTATCGCTCATCTTTATAACATTTCCTAAAAGCAATAACCCTCCTCACTCCTGTACTTTTACTTGCTATCTTTTCCTCCTATTCCTTAACCAACCATTCTTCCAAGAATCTCTACCTTATCCACACTTCTATATACCTTCTTATTCCATTCCCTCACTCTCTAATTCAGTACCTCTCTATCCTTTCCTCTTATTTCTTTCTGAATTTAAAACACTTTTATTCTTTTTTACCTCTCATCTATCAGTCAATCTATCTATCTATCTATCATCTATCTATCTATCTATCTATCTATCTATCTATCTATCTATCTATCTATTGACCTATATTATATCTGCCTTCTATCTATTTTCATATATGGTTCCCTCTTAACTGGTTCCTAATGAGAGGTTTCCAGAACTACGATCTCTTTTTCATTTAATTCCTCTATATCAATTCTTCCTCTCACACCTCATTTGTATAAGATGGAAACTTTTTTTTTATCTTTTCCTACTGAATTTCACTTTTACGAATCCCATACTACTCAACTCTACCCCAATCATTCCTTCAAATTACCCAATTATTAATAATTTTGGACATATTGTTTATATTTCCAAGTATAGATATAGCAAGAAATTTGTCTTTGAGTCCCTTGTAATTATTCTTTTGTTCTTATCTGATATTTCTTTTGATCTTTGATTATCAAATGTTACATTTAATTCAGATCATTTTGCAACAAAATACTGAAAGTCTGGCAATTCATTGAATGTTCATTTTTTTTTTCATTCAGGACTAGGCTTATTTTAGCTAGGTATGATATTTTTGACTACAGCCTCAGTGTTTTTTTCTCTTTGTTATAGTGTTTCCATTTCTGTGGTCATATAGAATAATCACTCCTAGGACTTGTTTGATTCTAATTGTGCCTGTGTCATATTTAAATAGTTTTTCCTTATTGCTCTAAATATTTTTTACTTAATGCAAAGGTTTTGGAATTTATCTATGATATTCCTGTCAGTTCTCCTCCTAGGATTACTTTCAGGTGAAGATCAGTGAATTTCCCTCTTATTATAACACTTTAATGTAATTCTCTTTTAATTTTTTTATATTATTGTATCAATTCTTTTTTTGTAAATAATAACTTTCAGGTTGCCTGATTAATCTTATGTTTTCTCTTCTTGATCTGTTCAACAAATCGATTTCCTTATTTTTTTTCTTATGAGGTGTTTAACATTCTCTTTTATGTTTTCATGCTTTATATTTTGTTTTATTATTTCTTGGTCTCTCATAACTTCACTGTCTTACATTTTCCCAAATATAATTTTCAAAGAGTCATTTTCTTGAGATTCTGTATCTCCTTTTCTAGCTGGTTAACATTATATTCATAATCTTGTTTTTCTTGGATTGTTCTTGTTTTCTTTTTAAATTTTTCCTCAATCTCTCTTATTTGTTTGTTGAAATCTTTTTAGTTCTTCTCTGAATTCTTTTTGAGCAGGGAGCCAATTGACATTACTCTTTGTGGGTAGGAGAGGCTTATTTTTGTAAAATTCGCCTCTTTTTCTGTGGTATGGGAGATGATGCCTATGGCTTCAAGAATTTTGTCCTCACCAGACCCCTACATTGAGTTTTTCTTCACCATTGTTTAAATACCTACCAATGATGTTATTTGGTAATTCAGTCAAGTTGGACTCTTCAGGATTCCAAGGACCACAGCATTACAGACCCTTCTATCAAATTTTGTCCACATTAATGTTCATTGTTTCCATGATATTAGCTATCTATTTCATTCTCTTCCATCCTTTTTTCCTTTTACCCTCAAATTTTTCAAACATCAGGATATTTTCCAATTACTCCATTCTTTTCATTATGTATCCCAAAACATTTTAGTTTCAGCTTCAGTATTCCATTTCTGTGATTAGTCTGAATTAATTTATTTAAATATTGACTGATTTAAACCTCCTAGCTGTCCAAGAGACTCTCAAAGTTCTCCTTCAGAAAAGAATTCAAAAGTAATAAGGAACTTAGCTTTCCTTGGAATCCAACTCTCACAGTCACATATTACTTTTGAAAAATCATAGCTTTGACTATATGAACCCTTGTCAACAAGATATCTCTGCTTTTTAAAATGCTACCCAGATTTGTTATAACTTTCTTTTGAAAGAGTATTTTTAATTTCATGAATGTAATCACCATCTGAAGTGATCTTTTTATCCCAATAATTTATAAAATCTGACACTATTTCCATTTTTTCTCCCACTATTTGCCAGGAAATAATGGAACCTGACTTCAAATTAAAATAATTATATCTTTCCAGGGTTCTAGAATAATAACATGAAATATCGTGACAAATGATTTCCTTAAAATCTAGGTAAACTCTAGCTATAGTGTTTCCTTGATCTACCATGATGTAATCCATAAGAAAAAAAAAGATAGTCTATTTTTGATGATGCCATTGGGACTCTTTGTGATTATTAGTTCTTCTTTGATATATCTGATAGCTATTTAATATATATATATACATACATATATATATGTTCTAGATTTTTGGCAAGAATAAAAACTAATATTGTTATTCTAAGGCTTATTTTATAAACATTCTATTCACTTATTTTAGCATTGGAAAAATATAACATTTTTTTCTGAAGTCTTCGTTTAATTCTCCATTATTAAAAAATATTCCTCACAGGAGTTTTGCCATCACATGAACCAATTCTTTCAGCACTTTGACATATTGTTGTTCTGACTTGAAATAAATATGATGGATGATGCTTAGAAGATTAGATGCTCAAAGTGCAAGTAACTAAAATCTCAATGGAATGAATCAATGGCTTTGGTATTTGGACATAGATGGAACTGAATCATCGATACGAGTTGAGATGTGATGTGATGAAATAATCTTTAGTGTTCATATCTATTCATGATTGATTCAACTAGCAATAACAAATGTCAATTCTCAGCTGCTACGGAGATGATTTCCCAGTTGATAGTTTATTTATCACTTTGGATTATAACATCTAGAAATAGAAAGGGAAACTCTACTCCAATCCTACCTTTTACAGATGGAGTCCTGAAGGCATAGACAGATGAAATGATTTATCTAAGTATGTATACAGTCAGTGTAACTGACATATTGAAACTTCAATTTACTAAGAAATATTAAATATGTGAAATTTAGAAAGATTTGGGAAAATTGAAAACTTTATTTTAAAAAAGCCATGGAATAAGGGACCAAACCATATTTTGACTTAAAGTTCTATGTAATAGATATGTTTGCTTTATTATAAACACTGAAAGCCTCACAAGAAACTTGACGCATTTTTACATAAAGTCTTTGCAACTGACACCCTGATTTTGTATAATAGTTTTAATTTAATTCCAAGCAGACACATGACATGGTTTTTGCTCAACTGAGCTATGAAATTGGAAATTTAGCAAGTGTTTTGGGAGTTGTTGCTACAAAGTATGATGTGATATTGGGAATAAGAATCACAAAAGGCAGCACTCCTTACTAAATACACATGAATATAAAGGCTCTTAACATAAAATTATTTATTCATAATTTTTGAAATTTTTCATATTTTGTGCTTCTAATAAGTTCCCCAGAAATAATGACTCTAACAGAGAGTCATTATGTATGGAATTTTGTTCATATTGTTATAATATCCATTTGTTGTTGGCTCAGAAACAAAGACAGGTAATAATGAATATTCTCTTCCTCCCTCTTTCCCCCCTCCTCTCCCCCTCCCTCACACTCTCCCTCTCTTCCTCCTGCTTTCCTTCCTCCCTCCCCTCCCCTCCTCCCCTCCTTCCTTCCTTCCTTCCTTCCTTCCTTCCTTCCTTCTTTCCTCCCTTCCTTCCTTCCTCCTCTTTCCAATAATGAACATTAGGAAACAGAGTATTTGCTTTGTTAATAAAAAGTGAAAATAAAATAAAGATTCATGATTTGTCCTTTATGTGTAGAAGGATTCATAGAAAGAAAGATAGATAGATTGATAAATTTAAATAATATTTTGTTCTTTATTCTTTAAAAAGACTATGGCATCAGGGAGGTGGCATCAAGACAAGTACTTAAATTGGATTTGAGTGATTGTGTGCTGTGCTAAGTCACCAGCCTATGGCCCTGGATGCAAGGCAGTCAGGATTGTATGACTTGTCTAAGTCACACAGCTAGTAAATGTGGTATGTCTGAGGTTGAATTTGAACTCCTGCCCTCCTGACTCCTCCTGTGCTCCATCCACTGTGCTACCTACCTTATATATATATGTGTGTGTGTGTGTGTGTGTGTGTGTATATATATATATATATATATATATATATATAAACACATTATATTCTTGTAATTAATTTGATAGACATTGGGAGAATTATTGTCTATCAAATAAATTACAATCAAATAAATTTAAAGATTGTAAGAGGACAAATACCACAATGAATAGAAAGCTAGTATCCAATTGTGTGCATGTGGAATGTTGGTACAAGTATTCTTTACAACAACTCTCTGTTTCAGACATTTTACAAATTGCTTTACAAATAATATCTCATTTGAAGATCTGGGTTCATACCCTTCTTCTGACATTAGCTGACTGTGAGATCTGGAATAACCAGTCAACTCCAAAGGAACTCCAATACTATAAGAGTATAAAATATATAGCAATGTGATTTGCAATAGTAATGCAGGTTTCCTTATTTAGAGTTTTCTCTATCATTGATACATACATACATATACATATATAATTGATAATATAATACTGTTTTTTTAAATAAAGGCAAATTAGCATTTTTCCCTACCTTGATATTTCTGTGCAAAACCAAAATTAATGGTTACTACTAATTAGATAGCTTTATAATAACATTTTAATATGTTATGTGTTCACATTAAATAATAAATAACCTATCCTATGAACATTGTATTCATAAGAGGCATAGTGAAGAAAGAATTCACCTGGAAGTCATAAGGGCTTCACTAAAGAACAACAGTTTAATCCATATTTTTGAAGACATAATGGTTCTATAAACATGGTTAAGTCACTTAGTCCAAAATAAATCTGTAATAGAATAAGTCACAGAATATTTGCTCACTTTCATTAGTAAAATTTTCTACTTTAATGAGATTGTAGCTTTGGAAAGTTACTATGACTTTAAGGAAGATACTTTTAGGAAGATCCCAATACTTTAATTCAATGACAAAAACAAAACCCCAAAATATTTTATCAATGTATTCACTAACCCAATGAATATTATATTAAAATTTCCAAAAGCATGAAGATAATGACAATATGTAATATTTATGTATCACCTACTATATATCAAAACTGTGCTACTTTACAAATATTATTTCATTTGGTTACCCAAACAATGTTGGGAAGTAGGTGTTAGCATCCTTACTTAACAGATAAAAAAAACTGAGTCAAACAGATTAAATGATTTACTCAAGTCCCACATATTAAGTATATTTGAACTCAGGTCTCTCTTTTCATGGGCCCAATGTTCCATCCAAATGCCACATAGTTTCCCCAACTACATAAAAAAAAGTTGTTCCGGGACTATTTCTATTTTTTTCATATACCATCAACTCTTTATTTTTACAGAAATATTTTATTTATTTTGAGGTTTACAATTCCCCCCCTACAGAAAGCAGTCTGCTAGTCTTTACATTGTTTCCATGGTATACATTGGTCTAAGTTGAATGTGATGAGAGAGAATTCATATTATTAATGAAGAAAACTAAAGTATAAGAGATAGCAAAATTACATAATAAATAACTATTTTTTCTAAATTGAAGGTAATAGTTTTTGGTCTTTGTTCAAACTCCACAATTCTTTCTCTGGATGCAGATGGTATTCTTCATTGCAAATAGCCCCAAATTGTTCCTTATTGTTGCTCTAGGGGAATGAGCAAGTCCATCAAGGTTGATCATCACCCCCATGTTGCTGTTAGAGTCTACAGTGTTTTTCTGGTTCTGCTCATCTCACTCAGCATCCGTTCATACAACTCCTTCCATGCTTCCCTGAAATCCCAACCCTCCTGGTTTCTAATGTAACAATAGTGTTCCATTACATACATACACCACAGTTTGTTAAGCCATTCCCCAAGTGAAGGATATCCACTTAATTTACAATTCTTTGCCACCACAAACAGGGCTGCCATGAATATTTTTGTACAAGTGATATTTTTACCCTTTTTTGTAATCACTTTGGGGTATAGACTCAGTAGGTTATTGCAGGATCAAAGGATAGGCACATTTTTGATACCCTTTGGGCATGATTACAAATTGCTCATTATTCTAAGGAACAATCCATTTATTCCTACACTCTCTAGTGCTTTTAGTAGGAATGTGTGCTGTATTTGGTCAAAAGCATTTTCAGCATCTATTGATATAATAATATGATTTCTGATAGGTTTGTTATTGATATAATTAATTATACTGACAGTTTTCCTAATATTGAACCAACCTATATTCCTGGGATAAATCCTACTTGATCATAATGTATTACCCTAGTGATAACTTATAATCATTCTGCTAAGATTTCATTTAAAATTTTTGTATCTATATTCATCAGAGAGATAGGTCTATAGTTTTCTTTCTCTGCTTTATCTATTCCTGGCTTAGATTTGAGCACTGAATTGTTGTCATAGAAATAGTTAGGCAGAGTTCTGTCTTTGTCTATTTTTCCATAGTTTATATAGAACTGGAACCAATGTTTGATAGAATTCTTTTGTGAATGCATCTGGCTTTGGAGATATTTTCTTGGGGAGCTCAATGATGGTTTGTTGAATTTCTTTTCCTGAGATAGGTTTAATTAGGTTTTTAATTTCCTCTTTATTTAATCTGGGAAAATTATATTTTTGTAAATGTTTGTACATTTCACTTAGATTATCAAATTTATTGGCATAGATTTGGGCAAAATGATTCTGTTATTACTTTAATTTCCTCCTATTTGGTGGTGAGTTCACCTTTTTCATTTATGATACTAGCAATTTGCTTTTCTTCTTTCTTTCTTTTCTAATCAAATTGACAAGAGGTTTATCAATTTTATTGTTTTTTTCCATAAAACCAGCTCTTGGTTTTATTTATTAGTTCAATAGTTTTCTTGCTTTCAATTTTATTAATTTCTCCTTTAATTTTCTAATTTGGTATTTAATGGGGGAGTTTTAATTTTTTCTCTAAATTGTTTTGGTTACATATTTAGTTCATTGATTTCCTCTTTCTTTAATTTATTCATGTAAGCATTTAAAGATAATGTATCCCCTGACCGCCTCTTTGATTGTATCCCATAGGTTTTAGTATGTTGTTTCATTATTGTCATTATCTAGGATGAAATAATTAATTCTTTCTATAATTTGTTGCTTGATCCACTCATTCTTTAAAATGAGGTTAGTTAGCTTCAATTATTTTTTGGTCTATATCTCCCTGGCCCAATATTGCATATAATTTTTATTAGATTATGACCTGAGAAAGATGTATTCACTATTTCTGCCTTTCTGCATTGATTATTAGGTTTTTGTGCCCTAGTACATGCTCAATTTTTGTGTAAGTGCCATGTACTGTAGGAAAAAAGTATATTCCTTTCTATCCCCATTCAGTTTCCTTTATAAGTCTATCATATCTAGATTTTCTAACAATCTATTTACTTCCCTAACTTCCTTCTTGTTTATTTTATGATTACATTTATCTAAGTCTGAGATCCAGAGGTTGAGGTCTCCCACTAGTAGAGTTTTGTGGTCTATGTCTTTCTGTAAGTCTTTCAACTTCTCCTCTAAGAATTTGGATGCTGTACCATTGGGTGCATACATATTTAGTACTGAACTTACTTTATTGTCTATGGTACCTTTTAGGAGGATATAGTTTCCTTCCTTATCTCTTTCAACACTATTTTTGCAGCTGCTTTGTCTGACATAACAATTGCTACCCCTGATTTTTTCACTTCAGCTGAAGCAAAATATATTTTGCTCCAACCTTTTACCTTTACTCTATTTATATCTCTCTCTGTTTCAAATGATTTTCTTGTAAGCAGCATATTGTAGGTTTCTGGTTTTTATTCCATTCTTGTATTTGATTACATTTTAAGGGAGAGTTCATGCCATTTACATTCAAAGTTATGATTATTAAAACTTTTTTGCCATCCAAGCTATCTTCCCTCTCTGTATTTTCCCCCCTTTCCCCCCAGCCATATTCCCCCAGTGTTTTTTTCTGAATACTGCCACCTTCATTGTGTTTGCCTTCCTTTATCAATCCCTCTCCCCTTTCTTTTCCCTTTTCACTTTTCCCTTTCCTCCTTCCATTCATTCTAAATGTTCCCCTTTCCACCCTCCCCATCTCCCCCTCCCCCTTTCCTCCTTTCCCCTTTTAATACTTGAAAGGTAAGATAAGATTTTTAACTTAAATGAGTGTGTGTAAGTTAACTTTAAGCAAAGTCTGATGAGATGAAGGTGGTTCTCACCTCCTCCCTTCTTTCCCTTATTACAATAGCTCTTTGTACCTCTTAATGTAATGAGATTTATACCATTCAATCTCCTCCATCCTCCTGTCTCCTTACTGTCCATTTTAAGGATGTATTTTTTTTAATCATTCTCTCCATCACAGAAAAGTCATGAATGTCCATCACTTCTGGCTATGTATATTCACTCTAATAGAGTGACAATTCTCAAGAGTTATTAGAGTCTTTCTCCCAGGTAGGAATATAGCCAGTTTCATCTAATTGGATATCAGTTTTTTTTCTTTACCCTTTTTTATTTTACTTTTTCATGTGTCTCTTGAGCCTCCTGTTTGATGTCCAAATTTTCTATCTAGGTCTGGTCTTTTCATCAGGAAATGTTGGAAGTCTTGCATTTTGTAATATGTCCATCTTTTCCCTTGGAAGAGAAAGCACAGTTTTGTCAGTAGTATATTCTTGGCTGCATTCCAAGCTCCCTTGCTCTTTGGAATATCTCATGCCAGGCCCTTCGATTCTTTAATATTGGTGCAACCAGGTCCTGCATAATCCATACTGTGGTTCCTGGTATTTAAATTGATTCTTTCTGGCTGCTTGCAGGATTTTCTCTTTTATCTGATAGTTCTGGAATTTGGTCACAACATTCCTTGGTGTTTTCATTTTAGGATCTCTTTCTGAAGGGGATCGATGTATTCTTTCCGTAACTACTTTGCCCTCTGGTTCCACAATATCAGGGCAATTTCCCATCACTAAATCCTGTAATATTAAGTCCAGGCTTTTTTTCCTCTTCAATATTTTCAGGAAGGCCTATAATTCTCAGGTTGTCCCTTCTTTTGTACTTTTTTTTGCAAGGCAATGGAGTTAAGTGGCTTGCCCAAGGCCACACAGCTAGGTAATTATTAAGTGTCTGAGGCCAGATTTGAACTCAGGTACTCCTGACTCCAGGGCCAGTGCTCTATCCACTGCGCCATCTAGTTGCCCAGGTTGTCCCTTCTTGTTCCATTCTCAAGTTCAGTGGTTTTGCTGATTAGATATTTTACATTTTCTTCTATTTTTTTAAATCTTTTGGTTTTGTTTAACAGAATTTTGTTGTCTCATGAAGTCATTAGTTTCCAATGATTCCAGTCTTAAATTTTAGAGAATAATTTTCTTCATTTACCTTTTGCTAGTCCTTTTCCAATTAGTCCATTCTATTTTTGAAGGAGTTTTCCTTTTGCTCAAGTACAGTTTTGAGAGAATTATTTTCTTTTTGCATTTGCCCAACTGAGAATTTAAGAGAATGGTTCTCATTTTGTATTTATCCAATTGCATCTTCCAAGGATTTGTTTTCTTGTTGTGAGATGCTAATTTTCTCTTGCAATGTGTTAATTTTCTCTTTGAGTTTCTTTTTCCAATTTTTCCAATTGATTTTTAATCTCCTTCCTGATTTCTTCAAGGCAGTCTTTCTGGGTTGGAAACCAATTCATATTCTCTTTGGAAGTGCTAGATGTCTCTGGGTTAGAATCTATTTCTTCTAATTATTTCTCCATGGGCCTCCCTCTCTGATGACCTTCCTTCAGTGTCCTAGGATCTTGTGTTTGGGGTGAAGAGGGTTGGCCCTCAGAGGTTTGCTTTTGAAGACCCTAGAGGTTTTGTTTGCTTGGATTAGTAATTTCAAAGGCCGGCATGTAGGGGGTGCTGGTTGCTTTCTCTAGAGTGTTTGAAAACCCTCTCCTGAATCCTGGAGGGAGTGGGGAGGGAGTTAAGAGGAGCAGCAGGATCTGAATTGACCTTGAACAATGGGCTCAGCCATGGGGGAAGAAATTAATCTCCCTTTCAGCTGAGTGAATTCTGTTGCCCACACCTCTCTGCCTGAGTGGGTGGGGGCGGGTTGTTTACCAATCATTCTGGGAAAAGGGCTCCACAAAACAATAGAACTCAGGTCCCTTGCCCAGCTGTTTGTTCTCCCCAGGAGCTGTACAATTCTCTGTGTTGGAATTCCCCCTTCTATTGAATGGGACTCTCCACATCTCTTCTCCCTGAGCCAAAAATTCAGTGGCTAAAGTTGGTTCTTGGACTTGCCCCTCACCAAAGACTCTGGGGCTAAGGCTGGGTCCCTGGCTACCATAGCTCCTATCCCTGAGCTGGTTGTCTGGTCTCTGCTCCTGGTTCACCCAGAGTCCCCTGAGATAGCCCTTCTTAATAGGTGTTCTCCTAGCTTCTTCTTCTGGGTTTTTTGGATCAAATTTCTGTTAAAAGATTTCTTTTGGGGTGGCTAGGTGGTGCAGTGGATAAAGCACTGGCCCTGGAGTCAGGAGTACCTGGGTTCAAATCCGATCTCAGACACTTAATAATTGCCTAGCTGTGTGGCCTTGGGCAAGCCACTTTTGCCTTGCAAAAAAAAAAACCCTAAAAAAAAGATTTCTTTAATGTTTTTTTTTTGAGGGGAACTGGGAGCACTTAAAACAGTGCCTTATTTTCTTTCCACCATCTTGGCTGGAACTGTCCAGTCCTATTTCTACCTGAAATTCATCAGATATAAAGTTAAGAACAATGACAAAACTTTCTTTCAAGAGAGTTTGCAAGGTTTTAGATCCTTTCATATACATTTTCAAATTCTAGTCTCTCAAAAACCTTCAGGGCAGATCAGACAAGTTGGAGCTTGCACTACATGGTCACTGAAGTACCTCTCATCCTCCTGTCATCCTCCATTGAATTTCAGTCTCATATATCTGACTCCCAATTAGACATCTAGAACTAGATGTCTTGAAGACCTCTTAAACTCTTGAATTTATTGTCATTTCTCTTGTTTCTATTGAGGGTATTACCATATTTCTAATTATCCAGGCTCACAACATAGGAATCATTCTTTATTCTTCAATCTCTCTCACCCAACTCCATAATTAATAGTTACAAGTCCTAATGTTTCTATCTTCATTACATTTCTCATATTAATAGACATGATTTTGGTGTATACCCTCACCATCACACTACTATCTATAATACTAATTTTCTTATTTAATTCCCAGCTTCAGGTATCTCCTATGCAGACCATCATTTTTTTGTCTGTCAAACTGGCTTTCTTAATGAATATATCTAACCAGGTCAATAACATTCCCCACCCCCATTCAATAAATTCTGGTGATTACTTATTTTTGACAAGATAAAATTTAAAACTCTGCTTTGTTTTTAAAGCCCTTAATAATTGGCTTGCTTCATACTTTTCTTATCATACCCCTTATTCTCCTTCATCTACACTACAATGCAGTGACTTTGGTCTCTTGCTTGTTCGTTCTGCAAGACATTCCATTTCCAATCTTAGTGCATTTTCACCATCTGCCTTGGTAGAAATTTTCTTCTCCCTTATTTCTGCCTTCTTTTTTTCCTGAATTCATTAAAAATCCTCAAATAAAATTCTAAATTTTGTAAGATATCTTTTCTGTGCCTTTTTCTAGTGCATGATATTTGACATTATATTAAATTTATCTTAGGAAGCTGGAGAGTTCAGTAGAAAGAGTGCAGGGAATGGAGTCAGGAAGACTCAGTTTCCTAAGATCAAAACTAACCTCAGACACTTACTAGCTTTGTGACTAGAGGCAAATCATGTAACTGTGTTTGCCTCAGTTTCCTTAATTGAAAAAATGAGTTGGAGAAGAAATTGGCAAACCACTCCAGTATATCTTCCAAGAAATGGGATCATGAAGAGTCAGATTTAACTAAAAACACCTGAACATCTACAAGGAATTTATCCTGTCTTTATTAATTGTTTGAAATTGTTAGCCTGTTGTCTATACCCATTAGATTGTGAACTCTTCTTTCAAAATTTATTTTATTTTTAAATGTTTCCTCCAGCTACATGCAAAAGCAAGTTTCAACATTTACTTCCCAAACCTTGAATTCTCTTTCTTCCTCCATCCGATGGCGAGAAAGCAAGTTACTTGATGTAGGTTAAAAATGTGTAGACATGAAAAACATTACTACAAAATTCATTTTGTAAAAGTAAACATAATACTCCCCTCCCAAAAAAGAAAGAGAAACCTTAAGAAAGATAAAATTTAAAAAAAAGTAAGTTTCAGTCTTTATTCAGATACCATCAACTTGTCTTTGGGATGGATATCATTCTTTATCTTAAGTCCATCAGAGAGATTGCTTCAATAATTTTACATTGTGGTTGCTATTGCTGGCTGTATTTCCCTCCATCCTATACCCCACATCCATTTATTCTATTCTCTCTCCTTTCACCCTGTCTCTCCTCATATTCTGCATCTGACTCCCCCGCCACAATCTTCCATCTCATCTATTTCCTATGTCTTTCCTCCCCTCCCCTCCCCTGCCCCCTTTCTCCCATCCCTGTCTCTCCTCTTTTCCTCTAGGGTAAGATAAATTTCTATACCAATTAAGTGGATATGGTTATTTCTTCTCTGAGCAATTCCATGGAGAATAAGGTGCAATCACTTCCCCTAACGTTTCCTCTCTTACACTCCATTTAACATCTCCTTTCTCTTTCTTCCAGTACATTCTTTCTCCCCATTAACTCCATCATCTTATATTATTATACCTTCAAATTCAACTCCTTCTTGTATCTTGTCTATACATGCTCCTTCTAACCCACTTGTATAAATGAGAAGGGTTAGTAGTATCATCTTCCCATGCAGGAATACGAACAGTTCAACATCATTAAATTCTTCATAATTTGCCCTTCCCAGCAATCCTCTCTGTTCATCACTTGACTTCTGCACTTGAAGTTCAAACTTTCTGTTCAGCTCTGGTTCTTTCATCAGTAAAGTTTGAAAGTCTCCTATTTCATTAAAAGTCTATTGTTTTTCCCTGAAAGATGATGCTCAGTTTTGCTAGATAGTTGGTTCTCAATTGTAATCCAAGTTCTTTTTCTTATTCCAAGACCTCTGAATCTTAAAATAGAAGCTGCTAAATCTTGTGTTATCCTCACTATGGCTCCACAATATTTGAATTGTATCTTTCTGGTTGCTTGTAATATTTTCTTCTTTATTTGGGAGTTCTGGAATTTGGCTGTAATATTCTTGGCAATGTTCATTTTAGCATTTCTTCCAGAAGGTAATTGGTGGATTCTTTCAGTTTCTATATTACCCTTTGCTTCCAGAATATCAGGGCAATTTTCCTGGATAATTTCTTTAAATGACATCTAGACTTTTTTATCTTGGTCATGAATTTCAGGTAGTTCAATAATTTTAAAATATTTCTTCTAGATCTCTTTTCCAGGTCAGTTGTTTTTTCGATGATATATTTCAAATTTTCTTCTAGTTTTTAATTCTTTCCATTTTGTTTTGTTTTTTCTTGATTTTTCATAAAGTCATCATTTTCCCTTACCTTCATTCTACATTTTAAGGAATTATTTTCTTCAGCTTTTATATCTCCTTTTCCATCTGACCAATTTTTCTTTTTAAGATATTCTTCTCCTCAAGGACCTTTTAGACTGCTTGTTCTATTTGACCCAAACTGATTTTTAAGATATTATTTTCTTCAGTATTTTTTTGTATTTCCTTCTCTAAGAATTGACTTGGTTCTCATAATTTTCCCATATTGCTCTAATTTCTCCTCACAATTTTTCCTCTACCTCCCTTTATTGATTTTAATAATCTTACTTGAATTCTTTCATAGCCTGAGATCAATTCATATTTTTTGGAGGCTTTGGATACAGAAGCTTTGACTTTGTTATCCACTGAGAGTTTATTTTGATCCTCCAAAGAACCAAAATAATTGTCTATGGTTGGATTTATTTTCTTCTGCTGCTTGCTTATTTCCCCCGTCTATGACTTGATTTTAGGTTTTGTTAAGTGGGACTCTGCTTCCTGAATGGAGGACACACTATCCCAAGGTTTTGAGGGTTTTGCAACTGTTTTTAGGGGCCACACTAAGGACCTGCAAGTTCTCAATTGCTCCAAGGTCTTTTTAGAAGCTCTTATTGCTCTCTTGGCCTGTGCTCTGGTCTTTGGGTGACTACAATCATTCCCCATTGCCTTGGAGCTGTGAGGAGAGTCCCTGCTCTGCTATAGCAGTAAACTTCTTTTCCTGAGACTGGGATCCCAGACCATGACCTGGATCTGAGTGTGGGAAAAGCAGCAGAGTCCTGCCTCAGGGAAAGGAGAGACCTCTGCAGTCTCTCCCCACCTCTTCACCATATGAGGGCTGAATACTCTGGAAACAGGCTGACTCCACAGGCCTGATGGTCACTTGGGACTGGATCTGTGCTAAGGCTGGCACTAGACTGGGTTATGTTCTGAAGCTGGTGCAGCAGAGTTTTCCTGCTGAGTTTCCCAGTGGATCTTGATAGTCCCTGGGCTGGGAGGTCTGGAAGCTGCCAATGCTAAGGGGACTCAGGCATCCCATGATCTGATCCTGAGTAGTTGAACCTGGTTCACTCTGGCCTGGCTTGGACTGCACTGCAGGTCCTCTCTAACCCCAGTGTAGTAGATCCTTCCTTCAGATCTTCCAAGTTGTCTTGGGCTGGAAAATTGTTTTACTCAGTCTTTATGTGAGTTTTGCTTCTCTAGAATTTGGTTACAGTCATAATTTAAAGGGATTTGGAGTGGTTTGGCAGGGGCAGGCGAGATCTCAGGGAGGCTCTGCTTTTACTCTCTGACTGTGAACTCTTAGAGAGCAAAGATTGTTTTGTTTTAATTTATATCCTAATAGCTTTTTCTTGTTTCCTAATTCATATATATAGTAGGACTTGTCTTCAGGAATAAAATGGGTGATTCCTTGCATACTATATGTTATTTATGGATTGAACTTGATGAACTCTGGGGTCAAATTCATCTTGGATTCAATGATTTTTAATTTGGCAGTGTCAGGTATGGAACACAGTATCTCATTCTGAGTTCGTTCCTCCATATAACAATTTTAAAAACCCTTAGAAACTTTTCTTCCTCTCCTCATATCTCAAGTCTTTTCATGTAATATACCTTATTCCTTCTTCAACTTCTATGAATCAATGGATTCCTTGCTGTTCTTCAAATCTAGGCTATTTTACTGGATTTTCCCCATTCCTTGAACTCTGTCTCTGATTCTGTTTCTATATCTTTCTCTGTGTCTCTTCTTACCCCCCCCACTCTGTCTCTGTTTCTTTCTCTGTTTCTATATATCTCTCTGTTTCTTGTCTCTCTGTTTCTCTATAGCTGTCTCTGTCACTGTGTCTATCTCATTCTCTCTCTATGTTTCTCTCTGTTTCTCTGTCTCCAACTCTGTTTGTCTCTCTATCTGTCTCTCTGTCTCTCCCTTTCTGTGTATCTCTCTCTCTCTCTCTCTCTCTCTCTCTCTCTCTCTCTCTCTCTCTCTCTCTCCTTTCCTTGCCTTTTTCTAGTCCATTCTATAATCCCACTTTCTACAGAAAGGCTTCCCTTAGTTCTAGTGCATTTCCTTTATTGCTTCCTCATATTATTCTATTTTTATCTTGTTTGTAACTAGTTTGCATGTTTTCTCCCTGATTAGTCTGTTAGCTACTTGAGAGAAGATATTTGTCCTTTTTACATTTTTTACATTTCTTTTTATTACCAGTATTTATCATAGTGCCTAGCACACAGTAAGTACTTAATAAAACTTGGCTAATTAACATAAACTAATACTGAAAACAGAAGTTATCTGTAAAAAGTATTTATAATCTTATAATTAACTTATTTTTAGCCTTAGTCTATATGTATATATATATATATATATATATATATATATATATCCACATACACACATAAAATTCTGTTTGCTAAATAATGACAATATGTGACTCACAGCCTCATAAATATGGTCCCCAGAGGCAACTGCATAACTCTAGGCACTGGAGAAGATAATCAGAAATATATGTTTAAGGTCTATAATCAAAATATAGTCAAACAACCTATTAATTATAACCTGGTCTATGGCATACTATGGAAACAGATTTATAGGAGCACAGCCTTGTTTATTTAAAAATGCATTGCACACAAGAGCATAGTTATTAAATTATTCAGAGGTAGAGACCTGAAACTTTTTTAATTAAAAACTCTGGATTCATCAACTGGATCAGAAGTCATTATAAAAGCATTCAGAAACTCTTACAGTGAAGAGAGAAAGAGATTTGTGAAGCAATTGAAGAGGAAAATCTTTCAGTGCTTGCTCAGCCTTGACTTTTTTCTAACTAGAACTCTTTCTGTTTTGGTTTCTTTTATCTTTTAAAGGGGCAGAAATGCCTTTAGAATTATTTTATCAGAGATGCTACATCATAACAATATCTTGTGCTTCATGATTGCATTGGCCAAATGATCTCTTATTTATTGCTGTATTGTTTCACCATTGCCCCTTCACATTAAATTTAAGACCTTATATACTTAGTGCATTGCACATTCTCCATGAATAGGTCTTGTTTCCTCAAATAAGAAAACATGCTACACTTGTTCAAACAAACAAATTTATTGGCAAGTGAAAATATTGGTAAACTTGTATAAGGTCAAACTTAGGATTTGGGCCTCAATTTCCTGACCCTATGTTCATTATTCTTTGCACTAAAATACATCTATGAAGTTGTATCATCAAATAAGAAAAATGTCAGACCAGCAAGCATACAAGAGGAAATAAGGAGCATCAAAGAATATTTTGACCTCTGTCAAGTTATGGCAAAGAATTGGAAATTTCAGGGATAACCCTCAAATGGGAAATTACTGAGTAAGTTGTGATATGTGATTGTGATGGAACAGTACTGTGAAGATATATGGTTAGTGCAATGATTTTAGAGAAAAAAAATCACACAAAGAATTGGTGAAGTAATGAAGATGAAATGAACAGAACCAAGGAAACACTGAATACAGTAAAATGAATATTTTTTTAAGAATGACTTTAGTGAATACATTATTTTTGCTTATCATAAATACCCAATTTACTTATAAAGGACATATGAAGAAAGATGCAATCTGCATCCAGAAATATAACTGAGAAATAGAAGTATATATTAAAAATTATATACATATATATATATATATATATGTATAGGCATACTATTTGTGTTTAATGATAGCTGTCTCTAGGATGGGGAGGAGGGAAAAATAAATTTATATAATAATTTTGTTGTAATTTGAAAGAAATAGCAAGTTGTGCATGGTAAATTTGCAGTTCTATGTGCAATCATCTTTTATTGTGTTATGTTATAGAAATGTTTGCTTTAGTCAATAAATTGAAATAAAATGAATTTTTTTTTAAAAAGAATAATAACAGGCCATTTGTTTTGTTCATATGCCTGAAAGATCTTCTGACTATCAAGGTAGAGAGTGTGAAGGGCTGCTCTTGGGCATAGGATTACCTGAGTTCTTCATTCTTCTTGATGGAATGTAACATGTTAACGAAGCATGTAAAAAGCAGTGGACTTAATGTGCTACAAGATTCTTGAAAAAACATTCAAAGCAACATTAAGTATTATCATCAGCAATACACTAAGCATATTTTATTATTTTAAGGGTCTATGTGCCATATTTGTAAGATCTTATTTAAAAAAAAACTCTTGCAATTCTTAATTATTTTGAGTAGAAGATAATCTTGCAGTGCAATGAATAGAGCACCTGGAGTTAGGAAGCCCTGAGTTTAAATCTCACCTCGAATACTATTGATGTGTGTGTGTGTGTGTGTGTGTGTGTGTATGAGAGACAGAGACCTTAGACAAGTCACTTAATCCTGACTGTCACAACCATGGATATCTCCAGTCATTCTGATTCATATCTACTTACTAGACACAGATGACTCTGGGGGAAAAAATGAAGCTGGTGACATAGTACAGCACCCCTCATTCAAATCTATCCATTTGCTAGTTATGACATCACCTTTTTGATGTTATGATTTTCTTAGAGAATGAAAGACAAATATCATCATCATCATTCCAGTTTCTATGAAGCTACAAAAGCATTTGAAATAGAACCAATTTTCAACTGTTTTCTTGTCATTGGAGAACAAGCAAAATTCAGAGAGATTCATCCTTAGAATTTGTCCACTAGTTTATGACTTTGGCCACAGAATTATATTCATTAAACTAAAAGAGTACAAGAGAGGGAATACCCACCTTGATGAAATTATAGCTAGTTTAGAGTATATCAGTCACAGGGACATTATTTTACTGTCATAATGAGGGAAATATATTTGGGGTCTTTTAATTAGAGAAAAAAATAGAAAGGCATTATTGTGAGAAAATTATAGCTAGGGATACATCATCTTTTTTCTATTTAAGAGTCATAATTGCTTGTTTCTGGGATTGCTTCCTGCTTTAACAGTAGCAGTCTACTTAATTTCAAATGAAGCAATTTGGGATGCTTCTCCAAATTAGCTAAAGAGGGTAGAAAATAGTATGTGTAATTTAAGGCACTTATCTTCTAAGGTTAATTCATTTATGACTCTCTAATCATTCTGAAACTTAATTTTTTAAATTTTCTTTCACATTAATTTATTAGGTTTATATTCCTACTATTTTTTCATGCTTCAATTAATTACCTTCATTAAACATAATACACTGAAATCTATGTATACATGCTAAAATTGGTCCAACTTTGTAAAGAAATCTGTCTGTGTCCAGTTATATCACTTTCTATTTTGTTTACATGACACTAAGATGCTTAGGGGAAAAAAAAGAAGCTACATCATTATGGAATTGCTATTTATTACACTAAAGTTGGTGGGTTCCTTTTATTCTTCATAGTTAATATTCCAAATTTTTTCTTTCTTTCTTAACATTTAAATTTTACAATAGTTTATTAAGTACTTACCAGTCCTGTTTTCTTTTTACATTATTTCATTTGATGACCTCACCTAATCTTATGAACTAACTAATATCTCCAAGCATATAACACCCAAGTCAATATTTCTAGACTCCAAGACTTCCTCCTAAGTTATATATCTTCATCTTCAATTATCTAATGAACATGTTGGATTAAATGTGCCATAGGTATTTCAAACTCAACATTTACAAAACAGAACTCATTTTCTTTCCCTGTAAAAAGCCCCTGCTTCTTAACTTCCCTATTACCATTGAGAGCACAAATATCACCAACATTTATAATCTCAGTTTTGTTCTCAATTCTTCTTCTCAATTGTCCTGGTCATACTTGATGCATTCAGTTGCCAAATCTTGTTTCTGTCTCACTGGCATCTCTAATATAACAATCTACTCAAAAGTCAAATTCAGGCCATCATCATTTTTTAACCTGAACTATTGTAATAACCTAGAAATTGATCTCTCTGCCTCAATTTCCTAGCCATTTCAATTCATCCTCCACACAGATGCTAAAGTAATTTCCCCTTGTAATCTCATTTACTCAAAAATTCTAGTTATTTTCTATTAACTTAAGTATGATATATAAATTTGTATTTCTGAAATTTAATGTTCTTCATAGTTTGGTCCTGGTGCTTATGTGATACAATAATTTCTGTCTCTTTTCTTTCATTCTTTTCTTCCTTCTTTCCTTTCATTAAAAAGGTAGAGGGAGATGAAAGAAAAAATGATTGAGCTTGATAATTGAAAAAATTCTTAATAATAAAATGATTCAGAAATTCTATAGTTCAATTATAAATGTCTATGTATTAATTTTTATGCAGTCTATTTTCATATCTTTGTCTTTTTCCATAGCTGTGGTTCACACTGTGAATGTTCTCTTTTCTAGTGCTACCTCCCTAAACATTCTGGTTAAGGAATATTTCCAAATTCTACTGCATTCATTCCCTCCCAAAATTAACATAGTTTTTGTATGAATTCTTTAATGCTTATATATGTTCCTCATTTATCTCCTGTTAGAATTCCTACACCTTGAGGGCAAGGATAGTTTCATATTTGTCTTTTTAGTAGGTACTTAGACAAATTTTGTTGGTTGATTAATTACTATCAATGCCAACAGCAACTATGCCTTGAAGAAGATCTTGAAAAGACAGCACTTAGAAAAATGGAAATGAAGAGTCAATGGATTCAAGAGACAGCTGTCAGCCTTCAATAAGCAAATAGTTGTTTGTTCAGTTAAGCTGGAATACAAAATTTGTGATTGGATGTCATAAATATTAGATTTGAAATTCATCTGGGATAAAGATTAGAGATGATTTTAAATGTTAAAAAATGATGCTGTAGAATAACAGGTACAACCAGAATGTCACTTTATTCTTACAGATATTATTGAGATACCATAGGAAGGGACCTATGCCTGTAATAAATATCTTTAAGGATATGTCTTATTAAAAAAAAAACCAGATAAAATGGGTGGTGGGATAGCATTATGCTCTAAGGAGATTTATGAAAACAAGAAATTCAAGGAAACAGATTAAAGAATGCATTATGGAGATCATTTGGATGAAATTTAATCAAAGAAATAAGTTTTACTCTATTACAAATATATACATATAGATCTGTCTATATGTATATGAAAGACCACATGATCAGCAGAATGAAATTTATGAGAAGTTTGAAAACTGATCAATCCAAATTATTTTTGAGTTATTTGGTTCAGGTTTGTATAACTTAGTAAAATGACACTAAAGAAATAAATTTTATTTTCAATTATTGGTATTGATTTTCTTGAGTTAAGCAAAAGTGACTTATTAAATCTTAAAGAATATTTCTCACAAGGAAGCTTTGTGACTCAGTGGATAGTTTGCTGAACCTGAAGACAGGATCTTATCAAATCTGACCTCAGACTTTGTTTTAATCTGTTACTTTGTTTCTCTTATTTATTTTTTCATATCTACAACAATTATATCGGAAAAGTTAACATAATCCCCTCCCACCCACCAAAGAAAAAGAAGCCTTAAGAAAAATAAAGTGAGAGGAAACAAAGTATGGTTCATTCTGTATTCAGACACCATCAGCTCTGTCTTTGGGTTGTATAGAAGTCTTTATCTTAAGTCCATCAGATAAATTGATAAATTTGCTTCAATATTTTTCCCACAGTTGCCATTTCTAACTGTATTTCCCTCCATCCTATTCCTTTCCATCACCATTTATTCTATTTTCTCAAGTGTGTTGTATCTGACTACCTTCTCCCATAATCTTCCTTTTCTTCTATCACCTACACTGCCCACTCCCCTCCCCCCTGTCCCCATTCTCCCATCCTTTTCCTCTCATATTTTTCCCTAGGGTAAGATAAATTTCTATATCATTTTGAGGATATATGTTATTTCCTCTCTGAGCCACTTCCAATGAGAATGAAGGCCCATTCATTCCCCTCCACCTTCCACCCTCCAACTCCATTGAAAAAGATTTTTTCTTGCTTCTTTTATGTTGAATAACATAACCCATTCTACATATACATTCCTTTCTCTCCTATTAACTCCAGCTCTATGTATTATACCACCGAATTCAACTCCCTCCTGTGCCTTGTCTATATATGCTCCTTCTAACAACCCTATGAAATATCCCCTACTTCATTGAATGTCCATCTTTTCCCCTGTTCAGTTTTGCCATGTAGTTGATTCTTGATTGTAATCCAAGCTCTTTTGTCTTCTTAATAGTATATTCTAATCCCTGTGAACCCTTAATGTAGAAGCTGCTAAATCTTGTGTTGTCCTGCATATAGCTTCATGATATTTGAATTACATCTTTTTGGCTGCTTTCAATATTTTTTCTCCTTGACTTGGGAGTTCAGGAATTTGGCTATGATATTCCTGGGAGTTTTTGTTTGGGGATCTCTTTCAGAATATGATCAGTGGATTCTCTTGAATTCTATATTATCCTCTGTTTCTAGACTATCAGGGCAATTTTCCTGGAAAATTTCTTGAAAAATGAAGTCTAGGCTCAATTCCTGGTCATGACTTTCTAGTAGCCTAGTAATTTTTAAATTAATTTCTCCTGGATCTGTTGTGTAGGTCAGGTTGTTTTTTTCCCAATGAGATAGTTCACATTTTCTCCTAGTTTTACATTCTTTAGGTTTTGTTTTATTGTTTCTTGATTTCTCACAAAGTCATCAGCTTCCCTTAGCTCCAGTCTACATTTTAAAGAATTATATTCTTCAGAGAGCATTTATATCTCCTTTTCCATCTGGTTAGTACTGCTTTTATTCATGATATTTTTATTAATTAATTAATTTTTATCTGTATGCACATGCATATTTCCAAGTTACAAAACTTTCCTCCATCCTCCCTTCCCACCTCCCTCCCCTCAGCAGGTTAGAATTTTACATATTTGTTTTGATAAACATGTTTGAAAATTAGTCATTTTTGTCATGAGGAATTAGGATTAATGGAAAAAGATGCATAAGAGATAATGTTTATAAAGTGATCATCAGATTTGGGAAGGGTTGCATTTTTTTTCTCTGCATTTTTTTTTGTTTTGTTTTTCTTCCTCTGGATGGGAATAATATAGTCCATAGATACAGCTGTCCTAGCTCTCTGGACTGCCTAGAGTATCTACTTCCATCTGTTCATCTCATAATGTTGTTGTTGATGTGTACAATGTTTTCTTGGCTCTGCTCCCTTAGCTCAGCATCAGATTCTGTAAGTCACTCCATGCTTTTCTAGAGTCTGACCACTTATGGTTTCTTATATAACAATAGCATTCCAGAGAATTCATGTACCATAACTTGTTTAGCCATTTCCCAATAGATGGGCAAACTCTCAATTTCCAATTCTTCACCATTACAAAAAGAGCTGTTATGAATATTTTGGACCATGCAGGACTTTTCTTATCTTTTTTATAATTTCTTTTGGATATAGACTTAGAATTGGAATTTCTGTATCAAAGGATATAAACAGTTTTATTGCTCTATGGGTATGGTTCCATATTACTCTCCAGAAAGGATGGATCCATTCACAACTCTATCAGCATTATATCAATGTTTCAATCTGCCCACACCCTCTCCAACATTGATCAAATTCCCTTTTTCTCATCTTGGCTAATCTAATAGATATGAGATGATACCTCATTGTTGTTTTAATTTGTATTGCTCAAATTGATAATGATTTGGATTATTTTTTCATACGATTAAATATAGCTTTAATTTCTTCATTTGAAAACTGTCCATATCCTTTGACTATTTATCAACTGGGGAATGATTTGTGATGTTATAAATTTGATGCAATTCTCTAGATATTTTAGAAATGAGTGCTTTATCAGAACTCCTGACTGTGAAGAATGTTTCCCAACTTTCTGCTTTCCTTCTAATTTTGTCAGCCAATACTTTCTTTTAAGGCATTTTTATCCTCATTTGAATTTTGGCCTGCTTGTTTCATTTGATCTAAAATGTTCTTTTTCTGTTTTGTTTTGTTTTGTTTTGTTTTGTTTTGAATTTTATTTTTTTAAGGCAATCAAGTTAAATGACTTGCCCAATATCACACATTTATGCAATTAAGTTACAGATTTGAATTCAGGTCCTCCTGACTCCAGGGCCAGTGCTCTATTCATTGCACCACATAGCTGCTCCCTAAACTGGTTTTTAATATGTTATTTTCTTCAGTATTTTGTTGTTGCTATTCCTTCAAGCCGATGACTTGGTTTTTCATGATTTTCCTGCATTACTCTCATTTCTTTTCCCAATTTTTCCCTATCTTCTTTACTTGATTTTCAAAATATTTTCTGAACTCTTCCATAGACTGAGACCAATTCATATTTTTCTTGGAGGCTTTGGATACAGAAGCTTTCACTTTATCTTCTGATCTTTCATGGAAGATCAAAGGAATTGTCTGTGGTCAGATTTTGTTTTTTCTTCTGAGTTTGCTCTTTTCCTCAATCTATGCCTTGACTTTAAGTCTTTATTAAGGTGAAGCTTTGCTTTCAGGGTAAAGAATACACTTTCTCCAATCTTTTGAGAGTTTTCTGGGATACCTCCCCCACCCCTAGACCTCAATTCCTTCAAGGTCTTATGAGAGGTTCTGACTGCTCTCCTGGACTGTGCTCTGGTCTGTTGATGAACACAGGCCCTCCCCTTTGCCCTGGAGCTGTGAGGAGGGTCCTTGCTCCACTATGTCAATAAAACTTCTTTTTCCTGGGACTGGGGTCCCACAATGTAATCTGGATCTGAGTATGGGCAAAGTAACAGTCCTGCCTCAGAGATGGCAAAAAGACCTCTGCATTCCCTCCCAAACTCCTTATTGTTCCTGGACTGAGCACTCGGCAAGCAACTGCTGGATGAATTCCCAGGTCTGCTCCTGGTTCCTGGGGGAAGTGATTGTACTGAGGCCTCAGCTAGTCATTCTGGTTGGCATTCATTCTGGTGCAACAGAGTTTTCCTGCTGACCTTCCAAGTTGTCCTTGGCAATCCCCAGGCTAAGATGTCTGGAAACCACCCTACTACCATGGACTCAGGCATCCCTCAGGCTGTTCCTGGATGGCTGAAGTCGTTTTACTATGGTCCCTTTTGACCCTGGTGTAACAATTTCTTCCTGAAGATCTTCCAAAGTTGTCTTGGTCTAGAAAATAGTTTCACTCAGTCTATCTGTGGGTTACACCACCCTAGAATTTGGTTAGTCATTATTTATAGGCATTTGAAGTGATCTGCGCGACAGTTGCCAGGATTTCCTGCCTTTACTCTGCTGTCTTGGCTCTACCTACTGATTTAGATTCAATTAGTTTTGTTCTTGTTGTTTGTTTGGGTTTTTTTGTTTGTTTGCTTTTGCAAGTCAATGGAATTAAATGACTTGTCAAAAGTCATATAGCTAGATAATTTTGAAGTGTCTGGTGCTGGATATGAATTCAAGTCCTCCTGACTCCAGGGCCAGTGTTCTATCCATTGCATCACCTAGCTGACTCTTTGACTTTAGATTCTTAGTGGTTATATGATTCTGAGCCAGTCAATCAACCCTGTTTGGCTAGGTTTTCTCACCTGTAGTTTGAGATGGAGAAGAAAATGACAAAGCACTCTTTGCCAGGAAAACTACAAATGGGGTCACAAAGAGTTGTACACAACTAAAATAACTGAAAAATAACAAGAAATAATCCCTTAGACATATATAAATATATATATATATATATATGAATAATCTGTTATTGGACCACATCAGAATTATTATATATAAACAGATGCTTCTCAATTTATAAAAAGTTGTTCTCTACAAATTAATAAGATAATAGTATCCCATTTTTTATAAGGAGATTGAAAGAAAATGTTAAAAGAACCCATAGTCAGGGAATTCAAATTTGTTTTGAACTTACATGCAAACAAGGAAGAATTAGTGACTATTTGAATGGACTATATGACTTATTTTCTTCCCAGTAGCTCATTGATAATTTTATTAATTTTCTTGTTTGCATTTTTGACTCTGAAATTTCTTGCCAGATATGACTCAGATGCAAACAAGGCTCAGTGAGAAGTAAATGATATAATTTGTGGTTCAATTCTTGGATTTTGATTTTCCTTCTCCTACTCTATGGCTATATATGCCAACTAACACTAATAACTATAGGAAAACTGGGAAAATAAAAGAAAGAAATTATTTCAATTTTAATCCCTTGAATATAGTAGGAACTTATTAAATAAGACGAATTAAAAGAAAATAGAAATGAATTCAATAGAAATATACACTCCCTTCACTGATAGAAATTACAACCCATATGGATCATAAGAGAATTAAACAAGAAAGGGAAAATAATAACTTCAGAGTTATTTTTGGATGTTTTGGAAAGTCTGCAATAAATAGCACTCCTAAGGTGTGGCCATAATCCAGTGAGTTGAGGAAGATTAATAAATACCTACTTCCTTTTCTAACTAATGGTTCACAGACTATTGGGAACATAGATCAATGGTGAATGCAGGTGAAAAAGAAACAAAGATCCTTTGTGAATTTTCCTTAATTCATTTTAGCTTCCTAAAAATATGCTACAGGATTCAATTATTTAGTTATGAGTTACTTTTTTGGATATTTAATTAATTGTTCAAAGTGATTAACATATTCATGAATGTAATGTTAAAAAAAATAAAAATGGTTATGCTAAGTGAAAGCAGGTATTTTATAATAGTGAAGAATAAAATGAGTGAATGAAAGAACGAATAAAAAAATCATTACTTAGAAGATTTTATACACTGTGCGAAGCTCTGGGAATCCAAAGTTAAATACTATGTCCAAACTTTGTTTCAAATGGGGGGCAGCTAGGTGGCACAGTGGATAGAGCATTGGCCTTGGATTCAGCAGTATAGAAGTCCAAATCTGACCTCAGACACTTGCCACTCACTAGCTGTGTGATCTTGTGCAAGTCACTTAACCCTGATTGTCTCACATCCAAGCTCATCTCCAGTTGTCTTCATTCATATCTGGCCACTGAAACCAGATGGTTCTAGAGAAGAAAGTGAAGCTGGTGACTTAGCACAGCACCCTCTTATTCAAATTCAGTTCACATGCTTGTCATGGCAGCACCTCCCTGATGTTGGGGTCTTTTTAAAAAAATGAAGGACAAATATTATTATTATTATTATTAATGTTTCAAATGAATATCATCCTTCTGATAACCTTTCTAGTAACCATTTATGTGTAATCATCCTCTACAATAATTTTCCTCTTGTTTTCTCTCATTTGTATCCCCAGTGTTTAAGATAAGGTCTGTTGTATAAAAAACTTAATTCTTTATCTTCCTCTCTTTTCTTTTCCATGACCCATTTGGTGACTAGAGAGATCATTCAGTTTTCCCATGTTTGAAGAAGATATATAAATTAGTTATAGTAATTATTGTCTGACATAGTCAATCTTATTTCCATATTCTTCCATAACTGAATCTCCTAGGAGGATGGATTAAACTGACCCAAAGATGAAGGAAACTTTAATCTATCTCTTCTTGAATTCTTTGGAAATTTTCTCCATTTTCTTCATTTTCTCCTTCCTAGTTCCCTCTTTCTCCCCTCCCTCATGCAAAGTGTTCTTGAATTCTGAATAAACATTTATATAACATATATATGTCATTTTATTATTCATAATTTTATGCAAAGCCAAAAAATCATATCATGTATAATAGCACAAATATATTGAGTCTAATCATTTGGCCTAAGAATCTCTAAATAGCTAACAGAGCCAACTTTATGATGATTATAAAAGGTTCAAGCAGAGCAAATAAAGGGTTTTCAGTGACATCATAAACCATAGCCTTCTATATATCAAAATAATTTAATAACAGAAATGCCTTAATCATTTTCTAGCTTAGATTTTTTTCTTGTCCTGTCACAGAAAAGTACTGGGCCATGAAATAGCTCAGGCAAACACTGAGGTAGTAGAAAGACAAATGTTTCTTTGGAAAGGAGTAAAAATCAGAAGATAAAGGATAGAGAGCTTCAAAGAAGAAAAATGTATGATTGTCATTATATAAGTTTAAGTTTTGGGAAGATATTTGCAACAAATTTATTTAATAAAGTTCTCATACAAAATCAATATAAGGAACTGATTCAAATTTATAGCAATGAGCTTTTTCTCAAGTAATAAATGGTCTAAGGATATCAAGAGACAGTTCTCAAGGGAAGAAATTTAGACTATCTATAGTCTTTTGGAAAAGAAAATGCTCCAAATCATCGATAGTAAAATCAATGGAAACTAATGCAATTATAAGGTTCCATCTCACACACATAAAATTGAAATTTTTTTTAAAAGAATATCACATTGTGGAGGTACTGTGGGAAAATAGCTACATTATGTCCTCCTCAAAGCTATGAATGGTTTCATTCACTCTAGAAAGCAAATAGGGATTACACTCAAAATATTATTAATCAGTGGATGTCTTCTAACCTAATTTTACCAGTACTAGTTTAGGTCTATACCTGAAAGAAATCAAACCAAGAAAAAAAATATATAAATACATATATACACATGCATACATAAAGGGAGACACTGATTATAATGTAATAAATGAATATATTGGAATTCTATTTTGTATAAATGAGGAAAAAGATGATTTCTAACTGATATAGATTAAAGTAGAAAAATTTATATTTTCAATATTATAAAAACATTATTTTGAAATACTTATGAGTCATTTTCTTCATCATCTCCTTTAATAATCTCCATGTACTGTTGTGTAGTTGATTTGTGAACCAGATTATAGAATATATTTCCTCTGATTAAACTTGACCATGTTTAGTTTGATTTCTTGCTCAAATAGTTTTAGATCTTTTGAGATCCCAGATCTATCATTAATCATCTTAATTCTAAATACTTCATATTCCTAGGTGTTAGCAACCCACTCTACCTTCATGAAAATAATGTATATATAAAATATTTATTTTTGTATGTATATATATATATATATATATATATGTGTGTATATATATATATATATATATATATATATATATCCTGCATTTACCTCTCAGTTCCCCGTGTCAATCTAGTTGAATGTAAAATCAATGAAAGTAATCATTAAAATATTTTATAATTATATTCCTACCATCTGAAAGAGACATCTCTTAAAAGAATAAGTTGGAAAAAATGATTTCTAAGATACTTTTAAATCCTTACATTCTCCAACTTTTAATTGGTGATATGGAAAATTGGAAATCATAGGGAATTCAGAAGGTAGAAGTCAAGAAAAAATTAAACACCTTTTTTTTAACATTTACAAACTTGACAATGCAAAGTTCTGTAATTAGCAAAATCTGCCCAGATCATCACTAGAAATGTTTTTCGTTGGATAAAATTATATATCAATATGTAAAATAGACAATTCTTCCAGTACCCTGAAGGGGTTATATGATTCTTTCTTTTGAAAATAAATAGAATCTCTAAAGAAGGGAACAAATTCACATAAATGGAGAAAGAGAAATCTTTACAAGTGAAGAAGCACTACCTTAAGAAATTTCTCTCTTGGGAGCAATTTGGTGGTGTGGTGAATAGAGCATCGACTCTGGAGTCAAGGGGACCTGGGTTCAAATCCAGTCTCACACACTTAATAATTGCATAGCTGTGTGACCTTGGGCAAGTCACTTAATCCTATTGCCTTAAATAAATAAAATTTGAAAAAAAGAAAACGAAAAAAAAGAAATTTCCCCTCCAGAAAAAAAAGAGTATCTTTAAAAACATTTCAAAGATCATAAACTCATCTATTTGGAAAAAAACCCCACAGGTTAAATAATCCAATCCTCAGATTGATCAGAAATAACCTTTAAAACATTCTCTACTGTCATTCAATTCCCACCGACCAACCACCACCTTCTTAAGGAGACAATTTCCCTTTTGGAATATTCAAAATTAATAGCTTTTTATTTCAATGAGACATGGATAGGGATAGCAATGTGATAGAGAAATGTGTATATATATATATATATATATATATATATATAATATATATGCATGCATATATATATAATATATGTAAAAACCATAAAATTTCATGGATATAGGGAATTCCCAATTCCCAATTAACTCTACCAATGCAAATGGGCACCTATTCTGAAATATATAGTTTTAGAAAGTTACCTAGAGCACTGAGAGGTCAAAGTTGGTGCCCAGGGTCACAAAGTCAATATGCATCAGAATCTAGACAAAATTAAATATTCCTGACTTCATTACCAGTTCCCTTTTCTTCTAGAAAGTCTGATAATTGTTACTTTGGAATTTTCATCTATTATTCCCAGACCTCCACTCCAAGGTCAAGGTAAAAAAAAATCACTCTTCTACCTTATGATGAATTTTTCAATACTTGGGGGAAAAAACTATCATTTCTTCTATAAATCATCTTTCTTCATACTTAAAATTTCTTGGGCTTTCATCTAACAAATTATGGCAGGGTTTCACATTAATTCACCATCTTGATTGTCCTACAGTTTATATGTTTTGGCTTAATGTCCTTTATAACATTAAGTCCAGAGTAAAACATGAACTACCAAGGGTAGGATCTGGAGTAGAGTCTGACTAAAACCTTGCTCCTTTGAGAACTCACATTTCTCTTAAATGATGAAAAGTTTGAGGGGGGGCACTGATATTTCATACTATTGATTTATATTAGATTAAAGATCCCACAAAATTTTAGATTTTTTAACGTGAAATATTCTTTGGACAAATCTCCATGTAATTGTTATTGTGTAGTTGATTTTTGAACCATATTATAGGATTTATTTCTTCTGATTAAATTTGATTTTGTTTAGTTTGATATCTTGCTCAAATAGTTTTAGATCTTTTGAGATCCCAGATCTGTCATTAATCATCTTAATTGTAAATCCCAGGAATGATGGTGAAATTAGATACTTTACCCCCATTTTTCAGTATTCAAGTAATTTATGAAAATTTTTAATGAAAATTTTAGGGAAGCCAGAGTCAAGAACACAGTTCTCCATCATTCAGCTAGAGTTCTCACTGCCAAATGACATTGACTTATGAATCCTTCCTCCTTGGAACTGTTTTTTAACCAAGTTTTAAATGTATTTACTTAAAAGTGTACTACATAAGGCAAATCTTTCCATCTTGAACAAAAGGATATAGTATCTTGCTATTATATTCTTGGCAAGCCTCTGCTCCTTCTGGACTTTAGTATTCTTTAATATCCTCAATAGATAATGCCATAATTTGGTCTCCCTTTTCAGTTATCACTCATATACCCATATTCTTTAGTTTATAAAATGTGAGAAATAGTTGATCTCATTAGTTCTTTCACTCATCTTTTCTTCCTCCATAGAAAATCATATTAATTTGTCATCAGACTTTAATTCTTAATTGAAACTTACAGCTTTTGAGCTGAAATTTTTTCTGCTTTGCTTATTTGCAGTCAACCCATTTCATTTTTCTTGGACTTTAAAAAGAATTGTACAATCTTTTGGCAATAGATTTGCCTTGTTGATTATTTTTACATCTTTTGAGCATACACTGTTTGACAGGGTGGGAAAATGATCAGATGAATAGTAGATGGTATGGAAGAAAACTGATCATGCATTTTAAAAAATTGGTCAGTGTATAATTTTATAGAAATTGACTTTTAGGACTTATGTTTATGTACTTTGAATTTCATTTCCTGGGTTCCTTACTTTGTCCCAAACCAATAGTACATGTGGAAAGTTACCTGCTGTCAGATAGGATTAAGAAAATTTAGTTTAACAGATATACTCAACCTATTTTTCTTTCCAGAGTGATTACAAATAATTCTTAATATTACTGTCACAAGACTGTTTATTCTAAGGCACAGATCACCTTCCTATCTGCCATAGTGACCAAACTGCTAAAGCTTATATTGGATAGCTCAAATGGAAAAAAATATTTTAAAATCTTTAAGTTCTCTTGGATACCTGTATTGCTATGGAATTATCAAATAGAAGAAATTCATCTTTTTTTGGGGGGGGGAGCCTAAGCTAAATATTTTCTGTAAATGACTCTTAAATGTCTGCATAAACAATATAATCCGAGGAACTGGATCTTCTTTCGTTATGAAATACTATCCTTTTCTCTCAACATATTAGGGTATTAAATAGTGAGTTCCTTGAGGACAGGATCTGTCCTTTACATTTCTTTGTACCCCCAAAGTAAATATTTGCTGATTGAATGATTTATTCACCATTTTTGTTTCAAGGCACTATGATATGATCTGCTGTCAATTTCAATTATCATAGCATCATTATAATGAAGATTAATTTTATTTTAAAAGGTCACTCACTAGCTATCCAGCAGTATAGATTATTATTCAGCATTGTGTATATATTGTAACTTTATATTACAATTTCTTTTGGCTCTTCTTCCTTTGATTGAAATTGCTTCACAAGCATTAAGAAATAACATTAATGCCAGTTTTGAATCTCTTGGCATCTGGTCCAAATTGGAAGTGTTTTCTTGTAAAAATGCTCCCTAAAATAAGAAAAAATTAATATATGGAAAAGTACAAAAATTTTTAATAAAATGACAGAATTATTATTATTTTAATATTTTTGTTTCATATAGTTACTTAACTCAAGAATATGAATTCATTCAGTAGACCTGAATTTCCATTGAATTATTCCCTCCAGAATCCATGAAAAGATATCTACACACTTGGTTAGCATGACGAACTTTAAAAAATATAGAAGCATAAGTGAATAGAATGCAGGAGAGTATAGTAAAATAGATTCAGTAAAACAGAAGCTCTTTGAAAGTAGATTGTGTTGCTTGCTTTATATCCTCTTTCCTTCCCTTATTCAATCTCTCCTTTCTTCCCTCCTTAGTTCCATCCTTCCTTTCCTTCTTCCTTTCTTCTTGCTTTTCTTCTTCCCTCCCTTTTCTCTTCCCTACTTTTTTTCCATCCTTCCTTCTCTTTTCTTCCTGTATTCTTTCCTTTCTTCTCTCTCCCTCATTCCCTCCTTTGTCTTTCTTTCTTGACTTTCATTTTCTTAATCTCCAGGTCATAGTATGAATTACTTTACATACAGTAGACATTCAATTTTTGTTTGTTTCACTGGTGTTGGATCTGTATACTACCCTGTGGACAGAATTATCATGATCTTTGAAAACATATTTCCCACATGTACAAGCTTGATTCCATGTCTATTATTTCTTCACAAAATAGCTTCTGGAGGTTTAATGGGTTTTCCCCCTTGTTTCAAGCCACCATCCTCAATCCTGAAACATATACCTATAAAGCACTTGATTTCCTATTCTCAAGGAACCACACACAGTTCATGTTATAAAAGAAATTAACAATGTCAAAAAGTATTGATGTCCTTTTTTGCAATAATCCAAGCTATCTTTATCTAGTGTATCCCTGTTCTATCATGCCTATTTTTCTTTGCTGTTCTTCCTAATTTGTCTCATTCCCAGAAGTCTGGCATCTTCTCACTTGCTTCACTAACCCCAACACTACAACCTTCCCTTTGCCTGGTGGCTGTCTCCAAACAATACTACTGTCTTTTGATTTCCTCTGGCTTTTTATAGCTCTCTAGTCTCATCCAGGATTCTTTCATTCCTTTCACATTCTCTGCTCATTGTTATTATATCTAATTGATACATGAATGTCACATTGTAATTGCCTTAAGAACATAGTCAATGTGAGGCATTCCATGTGGGTTAGCATGTACATTCAAAATACCTAACAATTTGATTAAAGAAATCTGGTAACTAAGTACTTATGAAGACCATGTCTGGTTATCTTTTATCTCCTGCTATCTGTGCTGTACAGGATGGACCACATTTTTGTCTAAATCTCTATCTATCTATCTATTTAAAGACTTGGTAGCAAAGTTGAGTTAGAGCCAGTTCAAATTAACTCTTAAAAACTGATTTTTAAATTTTTCAGTGTGAGCATTAAAATTTAAGAAAAGACAAATGCTATGATAAGGACTTGATTTAAAACTTTGTTGATTATCTAGAAGAGTCAAACTCACTGCCAGAGGCCCTAAGCCATTTGAAAAATTCTGGAGTTCTGCCTACTTTAAAATGTAATTGGCAAACATTCAAGAAAATCAATAGAAAGACAATTCAATATAGATAACATTGCATTTTTCTAATTGCTCAAAGCATCCATTTATATTTGTTTCACATCAATTGACTCTAGGCTTAAGAAAATATGGATAAAATTTTAAAAATGCATATTATTTAAAAGTGTGTCATTGCATATAATTTAGAATCACATTTCTGCTTGGCATTAGTCTTTTTAAAATGTGGTTTCAATATATTGCCACCACCTACAGCAATTAAAAGATGATTTGAAGTTGACCACATTGAATCTAGGTTTGTATTCCTAAGCTTTGAGAAGAAATTACAGTCTGAAATTCTACCCTTTTGGAAGTCAAAAGGAAACAGCTCACCAGAGAGACCAAGGGGGTCTGGTCCCATCTATTTCTTCTTGAAGTTACCTTGTAGGAATGCCTAGCTCCATCTCCCCTGTGGCCTTCCAACATGCCATCACTTTTGTTTTCTCTGTTGGGAGAAAAAAAGGATTTAGGGGATGGTTTGAGCTGAAATTTTTTAAAGGATAATTTGAATATAAGGTTGGTTTTGATATTCCAAAGTATATCTCAGAGCATTTACATGATTTCCTTGTACTTTTCAGAAATCATAGGTGCTTTGCCTTGCAAATTTTGGAAATAAGATTGGGACTTTACTCGTCACTAATAACTAATTGAATCAATTAAAATAAAATTTGATGTACCATATCTGTAAGTGCTTTGCATTTCATTTGTGAAATGTTTTTTGCAATCATGCTTTGAGTATTTTTATTCAAGTCAATAGTACCTTAGATCATCTTAAGTAAAGCAGATTACAATACTGCAGCATAGAGTAATATCTGTTTTCTATTTTTTCCTTAAAGAACTACAGTATATGATCTCTGTAGCTCCTATGTGGAACTTTGTACTATAGCACTTGTCTGTATACTCTGATTAACTTGGGAAGTAGGCAGTTCATAGATTTAGTCACTAATTTCAATGCGTCTCATTTCTTTTCACCATACTTTTTTTCTCCCAACTATATTAAAAAAAAGGTTGAAGTGTTCTACCTACCTTAAGAATGTGAATGAGAGGAAGCCTCAATTAAAGAATTATTGAGATCTAAAAAACATTGAGGTTACTTATGCATATTAGACAATGCACAGGAAGCCACAAATCATAACCAGCAAACTGTTATGAGTTACAAGTTATTCTGAAGTAAAAGATGGAGCTTTCTTATGACTAGTAAGAATTATTTGGTTGTATTTTATGGAAATGAAAGTTTACCTTCCCATATTTCTATTCAGAACTGATGATTTCATTCCTAAATTGCCTTAAAGAAAGAGGAAAATCTGAGGAAATATAGGATCAAAGTATGCCCTTCATTCTGAAATCAAATGTTGCTGAAGTGGGTCTCACTGGATGTAAATATTTTTATTTTTCGACACTGAGAATGCAGAAGCCTCACTGGGAAAAGGAAGTTAACATCACTACAAAAACTCTCTAAAGTCTTTAGAAACTTGTAAAGTGGATCTTCCACTAAAAGTTCATCTGAGGTAGCAATGCATATGTCTTTTTTGAGTTTTAAAACTCCTGCCTTCCCAACCAGAGACATATTTCTAACCTTTTAGGTCAGGATAAAGCTTCTGACCTGCTCTCAGCATGACTGAATCAATTTGACAATGTGCCAAGGTCCATTCTCACCCACATGCAGGATAGGATAATTGCCTTCCAAAAGATTACACTTATATTTGGTTTTCAATTCCTTTTTAAGACATTTTCCCCTAACTTTAACAGTGGGTACAGGAGAGAAAAATGTGTATTTAGTAATAAACAAAAAGGTTATCATAATTATAATAATTTTCTCTTCGAATACTATTTTTTGTTTTTATTTTTTGGCAGGGGATAGGAAAATTGACTTGTCATTTCATTTCTATTTAGAGTTTATGATGATGAAATTACCATTTTATTAAAACACATTGATACCTCCTCAGTAATTTCTAATCTTAGATGATTACCAGAACGATTCTTTGGATGAGATTAAGTATCTTACCTAGGGACAGAAGTCCATATGTGTCAGAGGAAGGACTTAAATACAGATCTTCCAGACACTCATGTTAACTTTCTTGGATAACCTTTCCATACCTAGAGATTTCAAAATATTTTCAAGTTTATTATGCATCACTTGCCATGGTAAGGTAAGTAGCACATAGGTATTATTTGTCTCATCAATATGAATGTGCTTAATGAATGTTAGAATGGCAGTTTGCTGAAAATTCAGTCATTTGACTGTTGGACATCAGAGAGTATATTTCTGAAGTGATTGAGAGAAGAGAAATCTTTTTGAAATTGATTGACCCATAAGGTCAAAGGTAAAGGTAAAGGTCACATAGGACATACTCAATAAATATTTATCACTTCATTATTTTTGACTAATTTATTAGGGCATGTCAGTCAGTCAATAAGTATTGATTAAGTTCCTATTGTCCTCCAGGCACTGTGCTAAATATTGAGATTACAACAAAAGAAAAGACAAAATACAGTCCTACCCTCAAATAAACCATAATGTAATGGGAGAAAATAAATGCAAACAGTTATTTCCACACAGGATTGGGAAAGGTTGGAAGAAATTAAATGAGAGAATATTTTTTGAGCAATGAAGCCAGTATCAAATTGATCAGATATGTGTATGTGTGTGTGTCTGTGTGTGTGTGTGTGTGTGTGTGTGTGTGTGTGTGTGTGTGTGTTTGGTGGTGGTGGTATAAAGTTTCCAGAAAGTTAGAGAGATGGAGCTGGTGCTTTTCTACACTAATCTCTCTTCTGCAGAAGCATATCACCAATTTATGCTTCACATATTTCCAACAGGCTGTCCTGTAGACATCTTAAACTCAATGTCCAAAAAAAATCATCTGTTTCACAAATGTGTCTCCCTTCTAAACTTCACCTTTATTGTTTTGGTACCGCCAATCTCCAGTCCCTCAGGCTCACAACCTAAATGCCATCCTCCACTCGTTGTCCCTCATCTCACAGGGATAACCTATTGATAAGGCCTATCAGTTTCACCTTCACAACATTTCCTGAAACTCTTCTTTCTCCAACACTCTCATCACTGTGGTTCAGTACTTCTCTTCACCCCTGGCTTATTGGTCTTATTGATTCATTTGCCTGCCATGGCTTTTTCCTGACTCCAATCCTTTTCTTTATTTAACTGTCAAAGTGATTTTCCTGAAGTTCAAGTCCTCTGTTTCCCTGCCCCTAACAGAAAGACAGACAGTTGGTCATATGCACACACATACATATACATACATATACACACACACTCAATAAATAGCTTTTGATTCTTATTACATCTAGTATTAAATGAAAAATTGAAGTACATCATAAGCTACCTTTCCATTTAAACATAAAGGATGTTGCCATGTGCCAGTTAGAAGAAATCATTTATTGCTCAGATTTATGGAGAGAAGGAGAATTTATGACCAAAGAAGAGAGAGAAAGGTCATTTTGAAATTCAAAATGGAAAATTTCAATTTCATTAAATTCAAAAACTTTTACACAAATCAAACCAATACAATCAAGATTAGAAGTAAACAGGAAGCTAGTAAACAAGTTTGACAGATACCTTTTTTCTGATAAATGCTTCATTTCTAAAATATATAGAGAAGTGAGTCAAATTTTTAAGAATACATGTCATTACCCAACTGATAAATCATCAAATGAAATTAAACCCATCTATAGTCATATGAAAACATTTCTCTAAGTTAAATAGAAAAATGCAAAAGAAAAGAACTCTGAGGTATCACTTCACACTTATTAGACTGACTAATGTGACCAAATAAATGTTAAATGTTGGTGAGTATATAGGAAAATTGGGACCCTAATGTTCTATTGGTGGAATTGTGAACTGATCCAACCATTCTGGAGAACAATTTCATACTATGTCCAAAGTGCAATAAAAAACTGTACATACCCTTTGGATTCAGAAATACCACTAACAGGTCAGTAATAAATACCATTAGAATCGAAAGAGATGATAAAAGGGGGGGAAAGACCCACATATACAAAAATATTCAAAACTATGTAGTGGCAAAGAATTGGAAATTGAGGGGATTTCCATTAATTGGAGAATATCTAAACAAATTGTGGCATATGAATATAATGGAATATTATTGTTCCATAAGAAACAATGAACAGGCATATTTCATCAAAACCTGGAAAGGCTTATATGAACCAATGCTGAGTGAAAAGTGCAGAATCAGGAGAAGATTATATATTAAAGCAGTATTGTATTATGATCAACTATGACAAACTTAGTTGTCTTCTAAGTAATACAGTGATCAGACAATTTTAAAAGACCTGTAATGGAAAATACCATCTAGAGAGAGAATTATAAAATCTGAATGCATATCAAAGCATACTATTTTAACCTTTTTATTTTGCTTTTTGCTATTTTTCTTCTCATAGTTTCCCTTTTTGTTCTAATTATTCTTTCATGGGGTGACCAGTATGGAAATATGTGTAACAAAATTGTACTTGAATAAGCTCTATCAGATTATTTACTATTCTAGGGTGGGTGGATAGAAGGATGGGAGGGAGAAAACTTTATAAAAATGAATGCTGATAATTATGTCTACATATAATTTGAAAAAGAAACAAACATAAAAACAAACAAGCAATAAAAAAATTAGTTACCCTTTCCTAATTGTCTAGTCTTACTACTCTTTACCATCCTTCCCCCCAAATACTCTCCAATTTAACCCTGGTCTCCTCCATTCTTTTTCTGTAAGGGAAAACCCTATATTGTGACTACTCAATATGTAATATAGGCCATGTTCTTTCAATTATGGTCTTAATGCAATTCACTCACATTCACTTGCCATCAATAAGTTACTTTGCAAAAAGAACTGAAAATGGAAATCTGTGGGAGTATGTTTTTTAGGTTTTTGCAAGGCAAATGGGGTTAAGTGGCTTGCCCAAGGCCACACAAATAAGTAATTATTAAGTGTCTGAAACCGGATTTGAACCCAGGTACTTCTGACTTCTGGGCCCGTGCTTTATCCACTGTGCAACCTAGCTGTCCCAGGAGTATTTTTTAAATAAAATCAGAGTACTGTTAGCATAAAAAGTATAGAGGATAGTAATAGGAAATTGTCTGGGCCTCTTGGGGTATAACCCTGAAGAAGAGTTGTGAAAAAGTGATTTTTTTCCCCTGAGTTTAGATACAGTTAGTTTGGAATAAGAACAAGAATCAAAATGTGACATATAGATGATAGGTTGAGTATCTAATATACAATTAATTCTGAGTTCCATATTTATATCCTTTACTATAAAAAAGTAAAGTAGTTCTAAAATACAGGGATTAGTTTGTTTTTTTTTAAACCAAAGCTAATAGAAAAGTAAAAAAAAAATAGCATGACAAATTTTTCCAACTACTAAAGTAGTATTTTTTTTATTTTAAAAACAGTTCTTCAGAGACAGGAGTGTATTTAAAAGTTAATTTGGCATTTTCTACTTAATATTTATAACAAAAGGTACCTTCAATCTATTCTGAGAACCTTATTTCCCAAATGAGCAATCTTAGTGTTTATATAACTTCAACAATGTCTCACAACCATTGGAGGTAGAATTGAGACTGGAACTACTGAAATAATATAACTAATTCTAAGTTTTACCTCTCATTAAAGTTATGTCATCAATAAGTAATATGTTTCAGAAAATCTTTCATGTGCGTATCTGAAAGCATTTTTACAATGAAATGGTGACTAATCTACAAAAGTACAAAGTATTTTGAGCCAGATATGAAAAATATTCTTAAAAAAGGATAAAAAATGACCTTTTCATATATTCCTCAACTAATGGCAAAACTGATTGTCCTTTCATGGACTAACCTTGGAGAAAACTACCCTAATAAGCTGCCCAGGGTAGGCAAAAGGTTTTAATAATTGCCAAAAAAAAGATTTTTTAGTTTTTGTGTTTTTTTAGATCTTCTTGTACTTTAGATTATCTGTTGTATCACAGAGACAACATCTATAACCATGTATATATTGAATTGTGTCCTAAAATCACAGAGCAAATAAAGAAATGTACAAGTGATTTTTCAGTAATTAGGCCAATAGGATATGGGAACAATCTTGTCAGATACTGAGAAAAATGAGCTACTGCAAGACTAGTCTGTCAATTTCCTCCAATTTTCTTCCTGAACATAGTTATGATAACAATATAGCACAGTACAAACAACAGTGGATTTAGACTCAGAGGGTCTAAATTACCTTGGGAAAGTAAGCTTATATTTTTTGATCATCACTCCTCTTTAAAATGAGAGGGTTAGACTTAGCTGTTCTTAAAGTTCTTTCCACCTTATAAATCCTTGATCCAAATAGTCAATGAAATTGCTTGCTTTTTTTAGTTTATTGGCATAAAATTGATGTCAATAAAGTGATAATATTTTGTCTCTCAAGAGAATCTTATAAATTACAATGAAGAGTTCAGCTTCTATCAGAAACGTTTCCTGATTCAATTGCTAGGACAAAATCTCCATGATTGTTGATATTTTCAGGACTTTGGCCTCATTGTTAGTGAGGTAGTCTTCATAGCATTTCAGATACCATCGAAATCTTTCTTTTTTTTCATTTTTAAATTTACTTACAAATTATTAAAATAGTTTTGTTGTAAGAGTGAACATAACTCCCCCTTCCCCCACAGAAATAAAAAAAACTTCACAAGAAATAAAGAGAAAGAAAGAGAAAAAAATGTGCTTCAGTCTGTGTTTCAATATCATCAGCTCGGTCTCTGGGGTGGATTCTTTATCATAAGTCCATCAGAGAAGTTACTTCCCTCCATTCATTTCTCCGCACTACCAATTATTATATTTTCTCTCTCCTTTCACTCTGTCCCTCTTCAAAAGTGTTCTGTGAGACAGCTGAGTGGCACAGTGAACAAAGCACCCACCAACCTTGGGGTCATGAGGCCGGAAACCTACATTCCACCCCAGAGACCCAGCAACCATCCAGCCCTGTGATCCCAGATAGGCCATCCAAAGAAAACAAAAGAAAATATATTATATGTGACTCTGCTCTCCCTTGTTCTACCCTCTCCTCTATTGCCTATATCCCCCACTCTTTTCACCCTGTCCCCTTTCTCCCATCCTTTCTCTCTTTTTTCTTCTAGATTTCTATACCCTATTAATTATATATGTTGTTTCCATACTGAGCCATTTCCAATGCGAATGAATTCTCCCTCATTCCCTCTCATCTTCCCCCTTCCATACCACTGCAAAAGCTAAATTTAAGTCTTTTACATGAAATATCTTAGTCTATTCTACCTCTCCTTTCCTTTCCCCCAGTACATTTCCTTTTTAACCATTGACTCCATTTTAAAAATATATTATACCTTCAAATTTGTCTTTCTCCTGTATCTGGACTTTAAAAGATCCTTCTAACTGCTCTAATAAATGAGAAGGTTCATATAAGTATTATCACTATCACCTTCCCATGCAGGAATGCATAAAGTTATCATCATTAAATCCCTCATAATTTACCCTTCTTTCCCACCCTCTCTATGCTTCCCCTGAGTCCTGTATTTGAAGATCAAAATTTCTGTTTGGCTCTGGTGTTTCAACAGGAACATTTCAAATTCCTTTGTCTCTTTGGAAGTCCAGCTTTTCCCCCTGGAAGAGTATGTTCAGTTTTGCTGGGTAGTTGATTCTCAGATGCATTCCAAGTTCTTTTGCCTTCCAGAATATCATATTCCATGGCCTATGAGACCTTAATGTGGATGCTGCTAAGTTCTGTGTTATCCTGATTGTAGTTCCATGATATTTGAATTGTTTTGTTCTGGCTGCTTGTAATATTTTCTTTTTTATTTGGGAGTTTTAGAACTTGGCTAAAACAATCCAGGGGGGAATTATTTTTGGATCTCTTTCTGGAGGAGATCAATGGATTATCTCAATTTCTATTTTGCCCTCTGCTTTTAGGATATCAGGGCAATTTTTCTGTGGAAATTTTTTAAAAGTGAAGTCAAAGCTCTTTTCCTGATCATGACTCTCTGGTTACCAAGTAATTTTAAAATTGTCTCTTCTGGATCTGTTTTCCAGATCTGTTTTATTTTCAATAAGTTATTTCATGGTTTCTTCTAGGTTTTCATTCTTTTGATATTGTTTGATTGTGTCTTGATTCCTTGCAATGTTATCAATTTCCTTAGCTCCATTCTACACGTGAAAGATTTGTTTTCTTCAGAGAGAGCTTTCTCATCTCCTTTTTCCATCTGTCTAATTCTGCTTTTTAAGGTACTTTTCCACTCATTAATTTTTTGAACTTTTTTTTCATTTGACCTAAGCTAGTTTTTAGTATGTTATTTTCTTTAGCATTTTTTTGGATCTCCTTGATTAAGGTGTTGATTTGGTTTTTGTGTTTTTTCCTGCATTTCCCTCATTTGTCTTCCTGATTTTTCACTCCATCTCCCTTACTTGATTTTCAAAATATTTTGAGGGCTCTGTCATAGCCTGAGACCAACTTCTATATTTTTTTTTGGAGTCTTTAGATGCAGAAGCTAGAACTTTCTCATCTTATGATTGTGTATTTTGATCTTCCAAAGGATCAAACTAAATGTCTATGGTTAGGTTCCTTTTTTCCTGTTTACTAATTTCACCAGCCTGTGACCTGGATTTGGGGTACTTCCTGAGCTTTTGAGTATTATTGGGATACCTGCAAGGATCTCAGGGTCTTATGAGAGGCTCTGACTGCTCTCCTGGCCTTTGCTTTGTTCTGTGGAAGACCACAAGCGTGGCCCTCTGCCTCCAGGCTGTGAGGAGGGTCCCTGCTTTATGGCAATGGGGGATCCCTGACCAAGACCAGGGCCTGAATATAGACAAAGCACAAGAGTCCTGTCCAAGGACCAGAGGAAAGACCTTGACAGTCTCCCCCAACTCCCTTACCTTTCGTGGGCTGAGCACTCTGGGAGCTGTTGCTGGGCAGCACCCTGCTGGGTGGCTCTGTAGGTCTGCTTCCATATCCTGGGATCTGTGCTGAGCTGCGAGCCACTGCTATGCTGATGGCAGTAGCTGTGCTGAGGACCATGCTGTCTCCCACTCACTTTGGAAAATGTTTCCCCACTGATCTTCAAAGTTGTGCTTGGTGTTTCCTGGGTTGGCAGGTCAGGAAACTGCTTCTATTGCCAGGCTCCCCAGGACCCAGGTGTCCAGGCACCTAGCAAGCTGTTCTGAGAAGACTGCTCCTGCTTGATATTCCTGGATGTGCTGTTGCCCCCATCATCTCAGTGAAACAGAGCTTTCCCACTATCTTCCAGGCTACATTGGGCTAGAAAATTGCCTTACTGGATGTTTCTGTGGGTTCTGACTCTGGAAAATTTAGTTAGGTATCATTTTAAGGTTTTTGGAATATTTTGGAGAAAGCTCCTAGGAAAGGCTGTTCTCCTGCTGCCATCTTGGCCTTGCCCCCACCATTGAGATCTTAATGGAGTATGTTCAAATAGTTTGTGATAAAGATAGATCCTCATATGGTTGTTTTTCAGATGCATATGTTTACATATGAAGATGAGTCTACTCAACATTCACAATTAAAAGAGACTTTGCAGTCATTTTTATTCTCTGTTAGTAATTAATTTGCACCATTTGTTTCAGCTATTGTGCTCCCTTTATTTAGAAGTGTCAGTTGTTTTCATAAATGTCACACATTTCTAAAGTAGTTGTCTGAGAAATTGGAAACTAAGGGTTATTCTATAAAAACTTTCAGTACTATTAAAAATCAGAACACCCATTCTCCTAGAGACATCTAGGAGAAGAAAGCACAATTGCTTCCAGGATTGCAACACCTAGCTTTTCTTCATATTCTACTTTCTTTTTTTAAATCACATCAATTTATAATCACTTTATATCTTATTCCCTTTTCAAATATCTTCCATGGATATACAATCCTCATGAGTCAAAGCATCATGCAAAGCCACATCATTTCAGGGATCCTTTATCCCAACCTCCCTGCTCAAGTGTACTCCCTCCACTTGTAGCCAAAGGATCAAACAAAGCAAAATCTTTTCAAGATTATTTTCATATCCTGTCTCTTTAAGTACACTCTCTTCAACCTTTATCCTACAATCCTCCCCAACCAAAGTATCACATATACTCTGTCCCTCTGTCCTATGATACTAAACCCTCAATACTAGAGTATGGATTTAGATAAAAATCACTTCCTAATCTGGAATCCTTCTTAGTACACTCCCACCCTTTGCCCCTATTATACTACAAACATCCTTAACCAAAGTATCTCATATCTATCATTTCTGATTTAAATATGGATAGAGCCTCTAAATACACTAAGTACTGGGACAACCTGAAGGTCTCTCTCTTAAGAACTTTAGAGTTAATTGTAAGGCATGGGAGTCACTGACAAAGGTCTGTTCAGCATAGGGAACCCTCATCATAGAAAAATGGGATCTCTAAAAGCAAGGTAGAAGTAAAGAGAAATAGCTTAAAGGAAATGTGAAATACATAGTTTAGAGCAACCACCCCAAGTATTCACCTGGATGATCTGTGCCTAACCTGTGATTGAGCATTCTGAGATCATATTATCTGATCAGCCATGGTCAGAACTACTGAAATTTGTCTCAAACATAGAGATGTCATTTTAGTCTTCTTTGATAATGAAGGACAAGAACAAATTATACCCATATCCTCTAAATACAATTCTTTCAACTACATTCAGCCTTTTAACTATTCTAAGAGAAATATAATTCTCAAGAGTTACAATTGTTATCAATCTCTTGTAGGGATGTTTACAATCTAATGTAGCATTTTTTCCCTTTCCATCTACTTTTTCGTGTATCATGTATTCTTTTGAATCTTGTATTTGAAGATCAAATTTTCTTTTCAGTTCTGGTCATTTTATCAGAAAATTTTGGAAGTCCTCTTTATCATTGAAAATCTGTCTTCTCCCCTGACAGAATATGCTGAATTTTGCAGGATAGTAAATTCTTGGTTGTAACCCAAGGGCCTTTGGCAACTGAAATATTATATTCCAGGTCCTCTGATCCTTTAATGTTGTAGCTGATAAATACTTTGTAATTCTGGTTGTATTTAAAATGCTTCTTTTTCTGCTTTGCAGAATTTTCTCCTTTTTTTGAGAATTTTGGAATTTGTCAATGATAGTGTTTTTATGTTTTATACTGGGGGTCTCTTTCTGGAGTTTTTCTTGGTATTCTTTCAAGGAGTATTTTTTTCTTTTGAGCTAGTATTTCCATAGTGATTTCCTGAAAGGTACTTTGCAGGCTTTTTTTTTTTTATTTAGACTTTCTGGTAGACCAAGAATTCATAAATGATCTCTTCTACATCTATTTTCCAGGTCATTTGTTTTTTCTAAAAGGTACTTTACATGTCTTCAGTTTCTTTCAGTCATGTGATTGTGTTTGATGAAATCTTGATGACTCTTAAATTCATTAAATTCAGTTAGTCAAATTCTCATTTTTAAGGTTTTATTTTCTTCAGGTAGCTTTTGTGTTTCCTTTTCATTTGCTTAATTTTATTTCTAAGTGAACTGTTTTCCTTTTCCATTTTGTTAATTTTACTTATTGCTGAATTACATTCCCTTTCCAGTTGGGAAATTTGATTTTTGGATGAGTTGCATGCCTTGTCCAGATGGTCAATTTGAGTAGAGCTGAGCTGTATTCATTTATTTTTACTTTAAAGGAGTTGATTTCTTTGGTCAGTTTTTCATAATTTTCCTGCATGGCTCTCATTTCTTCTTTTCCATTTTTCTTCTACCTATCTTCTATGGTTTTTAAAAAAAAATTTAAGTTCTCCCAAGAGGTTTTAGATCTGAGTCTATTTCATAAATTCCTTTTAATACTTCCCATGTAGATAATTTATCACTGTTTTCTTCTTCTGAGATGACATCTTTATCATCTCTATTTGCATAGTAGCTTTCTATGGTTAGTGCTCTTTTTGGGTTTTTGCTCAAATTTCTGTTCCTGGGTTATAGTGAGCACAGTTCTGAATTTTTTGGGCTGGGGTTGAGGTCTGGTCCATGTCTTATCATTTACTAAGATGTTGTCTATGCAGACCAGGTGTTATCTACACAAAGGTTGATTTCTATCTTTATATCCAGGCATTGCCTATAGAGTAGTTTGTTCCTAACTCAATCCTGTCTTTTATCCCAGTTCAGACTTTACCTGGGAATGGGACCCTCCCTGCTGGCCTGCAATCTAACTACCAGGATCTGGACTGCACCATGGCTAGAAGGCTCTCTCTGGTTTTCCTGTCCTCCAACCTAGCTGGGCTCTACTTCCCCTTTTCCCTCAAAGATCCTCCAAGATATACACAATTGAAAACTTGCTTCAATCTAATTTTTTGGTTGTATCTATAGCTTTAATGTCTGTGTAGTACATACAATAATGTGTAGGAAAAAGCTCTGGGAGTATTCTAGCTTCATGCCACCATCTTGCCTCTGCCCTGGAAGTCCCCATATTCCACTTTTCTTAAATCAATAGTGTTTTAAAGATTTAACCTGCTTGAATTCATTTAAATTCTTTTTTAATGTACTTACATTTTCAGACTGTCATATATCTTGGAAAATAAAGTTTCATTAACATATTATTTATCCTGGAAAAGACTTTTTCTTTTGGTCTTAAACTTACCCTATAGAGTTTGAAAGACCCTGCCCCCCCATTCGAGTTTTGAGATGCAATCAATTGACATATATTTCTATTATATTCATAATAGCACCATGAGGCATAATAGAATTTCCTCCTGAGCAATTACAGTCTGATTGATAAGCAGACATTTTTGGAGAGCCTTATTGAATCTCACCACTGACCAAGGTCATATTTCCCCATCTCTTCTCTCCATACAAAACAACAATGACTCATGTATAATTCAGTTTCAGCTACATCTTGATCATAACTAGTCAGGTGGTTTTTTTAATAAAAGAACAAAAAAGAAGAACAATTTATTGGATAACATAAGAAGGTCAATTTCATAACCTTTCAATCCTTGTTAGTTGTAAATTGTAGTTGTGTTTATCCAGGATTTCAAGTTTACAAGGAAGGAATTGTAAATTATGGCAACTTCTTCAGCTAAACCTTTAAGTCTACATAATGATGCGATTTTTTTCCTTCAAGGAAGAAAAATAGAAAAATATAGGTTTTAATTAAACTGACTGAAAAGTTTGTTGAAGATGAAAGTTATATTTGTAGTTTCTTTAATTAATTGTATAGAAATCCAAGAATGACAGAATCCACAGAATTTTCCTTTTTTTTGACACTAAAGTAGGTTGCATAAGATTCTCAAACATCTGACCTCAACGCAACTACTTTCAATTACAATGAATTTGATAGTCTCAACATGTTGAATTAATTGGAAAATAATAAATTAATTGCAAAGGTCAGATTTAATAGAATCTCAGTGGATACCTTGTCTCTTATCTCCCCATTATTTTCTTTTCGTGATTACTTGGGGCAAGAAAAAAAGGAATTAAGAATTTGGGCTCATGGAATATAAATGTTTTCCTGAAATTGCTATCAATCTTCAACCTACAATTGAAATTCTTATCAAGTGACTTGAGGCTCACAGAGACTTTTTTTTGCTTCAGGGTTTCAAACAGTTTCAGCTTACACCCAGCTAATGATAAAAAAGTTGAGTGTAAAGTGAGAGAGACCCACAGATCAACTTTTGTGACTGTGAGAAAGTCAATTAATTATTTTCAACCTTACTTTCTTCATAGTTAAAATGAGAATATTATTAGCACCTACCTCATATGGTTGTTATGAGGATCAATGGATAACAGATGCAGAGGCCTTTGCTAAGGAGTTGAAAATATCTGTATTTGATGTAGGTGATTTATCTTATGAAAAGGAATAAACATTTATTAAACAGCTTTTGTATACTAAACATTGTGTCAAGAACTTTATAAATCTTATTTCACTTTATTTTCATAACAGCTTGAGGCAGTAAGTCCTATTTTTAGTCCTATTTTAATAGTTAAGGAAACTGAGGTGGACAGAAACTAAAATCACATAACTTGTTTCTACAGTTGAATTTGAACTTAGGTCTTCCTGATTACAGGCCTAATTACCTACCCACTAAACTTCCTAGCTATTTCCTTATGATAGAGATGTAATGGACTTTAAAGAATAGACAACTCAGAAGACAACAGTATAAAATCATGTAAAAGATGATAGAATGCAAGGTAGTAGGGGGGAAGGACCACTATACAGGGAAGCATGATGTATGGATTCTTAGACCAGAAATATTACTAACTGTGTTTGCCCCTTTTCACTCAATCTCTCCAATAGTCCTCAGATTAAAAATGTACCTTCAATGTGTCTTGCACTAAAATTCTGTAGGCACAAAATGTTAAGAAGAAAGGAATTGTTTCTTTTAAATAACTGAGACATCATTATAAATTTAAATTGTGTCTTATGGCTGCTATATGATAATGTATGCATTTTTAAAGATTTCCTTTCAGAAAGAATTAGATCATTACTATGTGTTTAAAGGAGATAAGCTTCAATTAACTGGAAATTGCATTTCAATGGAAAAATCTCTTTCCTGGCTTAATTTTATGTGATTATTTGATTCAATTCAATTATAATTCAAATAATTTCAGAATTCATTTGTTATGAGTCAATTAAATGCAAGGCATTATACTAAAAACTAGAAATAAAAATTTAACAGGAAATTCCCCCAAATTGCTGATGTATCCTTGGAAAGAAACCTGATGTTTATAAATAAGGAAATACAAAACAAGGTGAGAAACAGGTTAATACTAATATATAGCGGATCAGAAAAGGCTTCTTACAACAAATGGGAAATGAGGTTAATTTTGAAAGAACCCAAAGAATATTTAAGGAGGAACATCATAGGATTAAGTGGACATGTACAAAAGAACTGAGATCAGAGATGGAAAACTGATTGAAATAAAAATTTTTTAAAAAGTAGTTGTCTGCTACCAGGATGCAATTCTTTTTAGGGAAATGCAACAAAAAAAAATTTAAACAATCTTAACATTTTTTGGATTTCAAATGAATGCTTAAAATGTTACAGACAAAAACCAAAAGTCAGAGTAGAGCATAGGCCTTACCACATAAATATTGTTTTGGTAATCCTGGTTTAGATTTGATTATATAGAGATAACTCATTGGATTTCAGTGATTTCCATCTGGCCTAGTATCCATAGCCTTTCCAAGATTACATTTAACAAGTGTTTCTCAAGTCTTTCCAGAAAATAAATATGGTTCATAATAACTCCAAAATATATAAATACTTCTTTCCTGCATATAATGGTTACTTGTTTAATGATACCCAATCCTCTCCAAAGTAGTATAATAGGTATCCTCTAATGCAGGGCTGTCCAAACTTATTTTTTAAAAGTTTTTATTGACATATAAAATACATAGACAATACATTTTGATTTGCCATTTTAGTGAGAGTTCTCCAGTAGGTTGGGTTCATTTACTAAAGCATTAAAAACCCACAGGCAGCCACATAAAATCGCCTTGCAAGGGCCCCATATAGGTCCAAGGATTGCATTTTGGACCATCCTGCTCTAATGTATAGATTGGACAAAGAAAGTGGGTTGCTTATGAGGCAAGGTGATGGATCCTAAATGTATAAACTCTAATATTGTACTGGTACCAACAGAATGATAAAATATCTAACAGTCTACTCTATATTGTAAACTGAATTCTTGTAAAACCTTGGATGATTCATTAGCATGATTCATTAACTTTCTTTAATTTTATTTATTTTGGGCTCTTTAATTTAACTGTAGTATTTACTAAAGTTCATTTTCAATTTGTCTTATTTCTTTTTTCATTCCTCTTTCCTTTTCCTATTCCCACATACCTTTCCCTCTCCACAAGCCTTTTGTCTTCCCTCCCTCCATTAATTTTTGCCTTTTTTTCTTTTTGGTAAGGCAATGGAATTAAGTGACTTGCCCAAAGTCACATAGCTAGGTAATTATTAAGTGTCTGAGACCAGACTGAACTCAGATCCTCCTGACTCAGGGCCAGTGCTCTATCCACTATGCCATCTAGCTGCACCTCCTTCCATTTTTGAAGATGATTATGTCCATGTCCTCAGGTCTGTTGATTTAGGGAATCAAAGCTTCAGAGAGATGAAGCTGACATTTCTTTATTTAATAAACTAGTTTGATAGGGTCACCATTTCAAATCTTTTAAAACTTTTTTTTAATTGAAATTTTATTTTATTTTTCTACATACATGCAATGGTAGTTTTTCAACATTCATCCATCTGCAAACTTATGAATTTCACATTTTGCTACTGCTCTCTCTTCCCTCCCCCTGCCCATTGGCAGCAAACAGTCTAATAAAAGTTATATATGAACTTTCCAGTTTAATATATTTATAAATAAGTTATATTGTGAAAGAGGATTAGAACTAAGGGGGAAAGAGAAAGGAAAAACATGAAAGAAATTTTTAAAAAGAGAACATCGTATGCTTTGCTCTTTATTCAGACTCTACCCATTTTTTCCCTCTGGATGTGGATGCCATTGTCCATAGCAGATTTATCAGGGTTATCCTTGGTCTCTAAATGCTGTGAGGTGCTACATTCATCAAATTTGATCATTTGTTAATGTGTACAATGTTTTTTTGGTCTGCTCACTTCAGTTAGTGTCAGCTCATACAAGTCTTTCCATGATTCTCTTAAGCCTGAGCATTCATATAACAATTTGATCATCCAATCCCTAATTGATGGGCATCCCCTCAATTTCCAATTCTTTGCTACTATAAAAAGAGCTGCTATAAATATTTTTCCATTTTTTTATGATTTCTTTGGGATATATACCTACTATTGGCATTGCTGGATCAAATGATATTATACATTTTATTGATCTTTGAGCATCGTTTTAGATTGCTCTCCAGATTGACAGGATCATTTCACAGATTCATCAAGAATGCATTAATGTCTCAATTCTCCCCCATCCTCTCCAACACTGATCATTTTTCTTAGTCAATCTGATAGGTGTGAGATGGTACTTCATAGTTTTTTTTTATTTGCATTTCACTAATCAGTAATGATTTGGAGCACTTTTTCCATATGACTATAAATAGTTTTCATTTCTTCTTCTGAAAACTGCCTGTTCATATCTTTGATCATTTATCAATAGAAAAATATCTTATAATCTTATAAATTTGATTCAGTTCTCTATATATTTTAGAAATGAGCATATTATCAGAAACAGTAACTGAAAAATTGTTTCCTAGCCTTCCTTCTACTCTTAGCTGAATTTCTGTTATTAGTGCAAAATTTTTTTTAACTGAGTAAAATCAAAATCATCCATTTTACAATTTATAATGTTCTCTGTTTCTTCTTTGATCATAAATTTCTCCCCTCTCCATAGATTCTAGATAGAGTATTTATTGTCCTTTTAATTATTCTAAGGTATCACCCCTTATATTTAAATCTTGATCCATTTTGACCTTATTTTTAATATAGGGTATGAGATGTAGATCTTCTTATGCATAGCTTTTGCCATGCAATTTTTTTCAGTTTTCCCAGGAGATTTTGTCAAATAGTGAGCTCCTATCCCAGAAACTAGTCAAACAGTAGATTACCTTTGTCATTTACTATTGTTTCTTTTGTACCTAATCTAATCAGCTAATCCATCACTCTATATCTTTTTTTTTTTAGGTTTTTGTTTTGCAAGGCAATGGGGTTAAGTGGCTTGCCCAAGGCCACACAGATAGGTAATTGCTAAGTGTGTGAGGCCAGATTTGAACTCAGGTACTCCTGACTCCAGGGCCAGTGCTCCATCCACTGTGTCACCTAGCCACCCCCATCACTCTATATCTTAACCAGTACCAGGCAGTTTTGATGATTGCTGCTTTATAGTATAGTTTTTGATCAGGTACAGCTAGGCCATCTTCCTTTGTATTTTTTTCATCAATTCCATTGATAGTCTTGTGTTATCTTAAATCTTTTTTAACAATTAGTAAATAGAGAAGGGGTGAGATGAGTTATTGCTTCCTGTAGAATTTTATGATATACTTCATTAAGTTCATTTCTTCTGTATAAGGATTTAAAAGAATTATACCATTGACCAGGCAGTGAACTTGCTTAAAACTTGGCTATGTTGATTAATATCTATCTGATTTTCAACAAATTACATCCCCTCTCGGGTCTTTAGTTTTCTCAATTTAAAATGCAGTGAAGGCATCTATTGTCCCTTCTATCTATATATTTATGCCAATTTGTGAGTGATATTTGTTCAGTTTTTCTAAACAAAATATAGACTAAAATTCCTCTATATTTTTGAATGGCCTGAGGATTTCTATATAGAACCATCATTGGATTTCTTATTATTAAATTCAGGCATATTAATTCAGAGAGATGTATGTGTGCAAGTTATCTAATTAAATGCAATGAAACTCTTGTGAAGTTCTGAGACACCACAATTATTCCTCAGAGGAAACCTGTACATATCTCTTTTATCTCCCATGGCCATTATATACTGACTGGTACTGCATTTTATAATACCCTGTAGTAATTGAAAATTGCTTACCATTACATATACTTAACAATAAATGGCTAGAGTTAATTTTAGAGATGGGTGTGTGGGCTGAGGTATTTCTATGCTAGACAAATATACAGATAAGGCTTTATGCATAGTCCTATTAAGGCATTATGAAGAAATTGCCTTCCTATATCAGCTTCAATATAATATTACTTAAAATAAAAAGTCATATAAAAGATCAATTGCTTGGGAACTTCACTACTTTTCACATTACTTGCCAAATACTTTCCCCCTCAATTTGTTACATGAGATATACAATTGCAGAAATCATCTGGTGCTAAATTCCTTTCCTCTATGAGTAATATGAGGAAAAATCAGGATTTTATTTCCTGAGATGGTGAATAGACAATGGAGACTAATTCCCCCTCTTTTCAGGATTACTACTACTTATTAGGTGATAGAACACACAAGCCATTAGATACTGTAAAGGACATAATACTGTTATCCCTTCCATCCCATGACCTAGAAAATATGGGTATTTTTTTCTTATTTTCTTATTTTTTGATATTTTATTTTATTTTTCCACTTACATGTTATGAACAGTGAAAGTTGATGCACATGCAAATTCATGTTACATACCTTCTACTAGCAGCGAACATAGTACATATACATTTGTGTTTGATATGTGTACATATTAGTAACTTTCTGTATGAAAAATCATGATTAAGGGGGAAAAAAAGAAAACCATTGCATAGGGAGGAAAATCTTAAGAGAAATTTTAAAAAAGTGAACATAGTGTTCTGTAGCAGAAAAGATTCTGTAGTTTATTTTCGTTGTGTTTTTTTCCCCTTTGTATGTGGATTTCACATTTACAGTTTAGAATACTAATTCTGTGTTTCCCTCCATGTTATGTTTCCCCATTTGTATTTTTTCTTTCCTTTCCTATTATTCCTCCTCACTAATGCTTTTCTCCCTTTCGCTTTTAGGATTTCTTTTAAATTTTAACTTTACTTTCACTTTTACCTTCACTTTTCCTTTTATCAGTCCCTTCTTCCCTTTTGTTTCCCTTCTCCTCCCCCTCCCCCCACTACTGTGTAGGGTAGAATAGATTGTTAAACCCAATTGAGAATGTATGTTATTTGCACTCTGGGTCATATCTCCCTTCTTTTTGTCTATCCTAATAGGTCTTTATGCCTCTTCACCTGGCATTATTAATCCATTAATGGCTAGCCTTCTCCCAGTATAGTTCTTTTTTTCATGTGTTTATTGTCTATACCCTGTCTTCTACTTACATCCCCTTTGTCAAAATATACAATTCACAAAGTCTGATTGCTAAGTAGTATTGCCTCATGGTCACTAAGTAGGATTTCCCATTTCTGTCTCTTTAGAAATGAATTTTCATGAATCACATCAAATTAAAATCACTTTATAACTTACCCCCTTTTCAAGTATCCTCCATGGACACATAATTCTCATGTGCCAATGTAGCCAAAACATCAAGCAAAGCAAAATGTCTTCATGATGCTTTCTTGTCCAGGCCCTCTAAGGATACATTCTCACTCCTTCTCTATAATAATCCAACTTTAGCCCTACAGTCCTCCTAAAAGTGTTGATTATACCCTCTTTGCTTCCTTTAGCAGCCTAAAGCATGGTACTAAAACTAGTTAACTAAAAATGTGGTTTAAGACAAGGTCACTTCCTAATCCTTTTCTGCCCACCCTGCTAAGTAAGCTCTCACCCTGTGCCCCTGTAGTACTACAAAACTCTAGATAGTAAAGTCAAGTCACTTCTGGCTTAATTATGCCTAGAGCCTCTAAGTATTTTTAAGTATTGGGACACTCTGAAGATCTATCTTAAAAAAAAGTTAGAATTGAAATATTATTTATAATGAGAATAAATTAGGAGTATTTCCAATAAGATCAGGGGTGAAACCATTACTATTCAATATAGTATTAGAAATGTAGACTTTAGCAATAAGAAAAGTAAAAGAAATAGAAGGAATCAGAATTGACAATGAGGAAGTAAAGCTTTCACTCTTTAGAAATGATATGATGGTATACTTAGAGAACCTGAGAAAATCATTGAAAAAACTACCTGAAACATTAACAAATTCAGCAAAGTAGCAGGATATAAACTAAAGCTACATAAATCATCAACATTTCTTTATATGAACAATAAAGTTGAAGAACAAGAGATAGAAAGAGAAATTCCAATTAAAGTAACTCCTGAAAGCATTAAATACTTGGGAATATACCTCCCAAGACAAATGCAGAAGCTGTATGAATACAATTACAAAGTGCTTCTCACACAAATAAAGTTAGATCTAAATAATTGGAAAAAATATCGATTTCTCATGGTTAGGTTGAGCTAATATAATCAAAATGACATTTCTACCCAAAATAAACTACTTATTCAATGTCATACCAATCAAACTATCAAATAACTATTTTATTGAGTGAGAAAAAATAGTAATAAAATCTATATGCAGAAACAAAAGGTCAAGAATATCAAGGGAACTGATTAAAAAAAGGTAAAGAAACGTGACCTATCTCTACCAAATCTAAAACTATACTATAAAGTGGGCATCAAAAGTGCCTGGTACTGCTTAAGAAACACAGTAATAGATCAGTGGATTAGGATAGACTCAAAAGAAAGAGTAGTAAATGACTATAGTAATCTACTGTTTGACAAATCTCAAAGATTTTTAGCTTCTGGGATAAGAACTCACTATTTGACAAATATTGTAAGGAAAACTGGAAAACAGTATGGCAAAAACTAGGCATAGACCCACATCTCACATCCTATCCTATAAGGTCAAAATGGGTACAGGATTTAGACATAAAGGATGACACCTTAGAGCAATTAACAGACCAAGAAATGTTCAATCTGCTAGATCTATGGAAAGGAGAGAAATTTATGACCAAGCAAGAAAGAGTACATCATGAATTGCAAAATGCATGATTTTTGTCTGTATTAAATTTAAAAGATTTAACCCAAATAAAACCAATACTACCAAAAATATAAGGAAAATAGAAAACTAAGAAACAATTTTCACAGCTAGGGGGCTCTGATAAAGGTCTCACTTCTAAAATATACAGAGAATTACATCAAATCTATAAGGATACAATTCACTCCCAATTGATAAATGGTCAAAGGATATTCAAAATAACAGACTGTTTTCAAATGAAGAAATTAAAACTATATATAATCATATGATAAAATTCTCCAAATCAATACTGATTAGAGAAATGCAAATTAAAACAACTATGAGCTTCTACATCACACCTCTCAGATTGACTAAAATGATAAAAAGGGAAAACGATCAATGTTGGATACATTGGGGGAGGTTTGGGACATTAAGGCATTGATGATGGAGTTCTGAATGATCCAAACATTCTGAAGAGCAATATGGAACTATGCCTAAAGGGCAATAAAATTGATCATACCCTTTAACCCTGAATTACCAATATTAGGGCAATATACACAAGAAGAAAAAATGGGAAATATCCCATATGTTCCAAAATATTCAGAGTAACTTTTTTTGTAATGACAATGAATTGCAAATTGTGGGAATGTCCATCAATTGGGGAATGATTAAATAAGTTATGGTAAATGATTGTTAAGGAGTTATATTGCTCTATAAGAAATCAGGAACTAATGTTGATCAAAGGGAGCAGCACTAAGAGAACATTGTGCAGATTATTAACAACATTGTGAGTTGATCAACCTTTATGGATAGAGATCCTCTCAGCAGTTCAGAGAGTTAGGATAAACCTAGGAGACCTAATATGGAAAATGCTATCTCCATCCAGAAAAAGAAAAACAAAACAAAAAATCCCTACAGAATCTGAATGAACACTACATTCCCTTTTTAAAAAATTTCTCTTATTTATTTCTTTCCTATCTCATGACTTTATTTCTTTTCTTTTATTCCTAATTCCTCATTCCAGAAATGACTAATCTATAAACATGCTAAACAGAAATGTATATATACAATATACACCTGACTGTTGGCCGCTGAGGGTAGGGGGTGGGAAGGAAGGGTAGTAGAAAGAAATTATGTAACTTAAAATATACATATGCATGTGGATGAATGTTGAAAAACTTTCATAATATATAACTGGAAAAAATTAAATATCAATTGAGGAAAAAAAACTTTAGAATTGATTATAGAGCCTGGGAGACACCAGCACAGAATCACCCAGCATAGGGTGCCCTCATGAGAGTAAGTGCTGATCTCAATGAGCAAGGCAGAATTAAAGGACTTCAAAGAAAAATGTGAGATACATAAGTATAAAGTAAACATTCTGAGCTCATTATCCTGATCAGCAATGGCTGGACCCCCTGTAATTTGTCTCAAACATAGTGATAGCATTTTGGTCTTCTTCAACAACACAGGACAAGAACCAACCATACCCATATCCTCTAAGTACAATCTCTTCAACTATATTAAATCCATTAACTAACCTAAGAGAAATCCAATATTCAAGAGTTACAATTGTTATCTTTCCTTGTAAGGTTGAGCATGATAAATTTTTTTTTTTTTGCCCTTTCCAATTTTCCTTTTATGCATCTCTTGAGTCATGTATTTGAAGAACGAATTCTCTGTTCAGTTCTGTTCTTTTTATCTGGAAATTTTGGAAGTCCTCTTTTTCATTGAACATTTATCTTTTACCATGACAGACTATGATGAATTTTTCAGGGTAGTAAATTCTTGGTTGTAATCTAAGATCCTTTTCTTTCCAAAATATCATATTCCAGGCTCTCCAATTCTTTAATGTTGAAGTCCTGTTTCTTCTTGGTTAATTGCAATATTTTCCCCTTTATCTGAGAATTCTGGAATTTGACCATGATAGTCCGTGGAATTTTTATTCTGGGGTCTATCTCTGGAGGTGTTCTGTATATTCTTTCAAGGACTATTTTGTCTTCTTGATCTAGTACATCAGGACAGTTTTCCCTGATAATTTACTTAAAAGTATTTTTGTTTTGATCCAGGCTTTCTGGTAAACCAATAATTTGAAATTCATCTCTCCTGGATGTGTTTTCCAGGTCATTTGTTTTTCCTGAAAACTATATTTTCTTCGATTTTTTTCAGCCTTTTGGTTTTGTTTGATGGAATCTTGGTGTCTCATAGATTCATTAGTGTCCCTTTCCCCAATTCTAATTTTTAGGGTTTTATTTTCTTCAGTCTTTGTGTTTCCTTTATCAGTTGATTAATTTTACTTTTTGTTGAGTTTCATTACCTTTCTGCTTGGTAGATTTGAATTTTAGATGATTTGCATCCTTTTTCCAGTTGGTTGATTTTATTTTTTTGAAGAATTACATTCTTTTTTCCAGTAGGTTATTTTTACTTTTAAAAGAATTGATTACTTTGCTCAATTTTTCATAATTTTTCTGTAGTACTCATTCTTTTTTCTTTCATTTTTTCTTCCTCTCTTCTATGGTTTTAAAATTATTTTTAAGCTCTTCTATAAGGGTTTTGAATTTGAGTCCAATTCATATTTTCTTTTGAGTCTTACCATGTAGATAATGTCACTAATTTCTTCTTCTGAAATGGCATTTTTTGTTCAATTCTAGTCTTTTTTTCAAGGAAATTTTGGAAGTCTTCTATTTCATGGAATATCTATCTTTTCCCCGACAGACTGTTGAATTTTTCAGGGTAGCAAAATCATGGTTGTAATCCAAGATCCTTTTCCCTCTAAAATATTATACTCCAGGCTCTTTGATTCTTTAATATTGAAGACCTGATAGACCTGCTTATCTTTCCTACCCATCTGGGATTCACTTACACTTTTCCCCTAAAGAGACAGAACTTCACTGAAGATATTCTACAATGTCTCTAGCTGAAAACTTGTTTTGATCTTTTTTTGTTGGTGGAATCATAAACTTTAATGTGTTTTGTAGAGGCTTCATTTAATGTTGTGTAGGGAAAGGCTCTGAGACCAAGCTAAATTCACTATCTTGGCATATAAAATTTTTTGACCTTACCTTCATACCAGTGATGTCTGAACTATTATCGCATTTAAAGATATAATATGCTGATACTGTAATATAATATACAAATATTAATGCATTTTTGACTTTTTAAACTTAGTCTATGTTGTCTGCTAGCCAGCCTTTATGTGTCACCTGAGGTTTCTGCAAAACTCCCAGAAAATTTCCATTTAATTTCTTAAGCCATTTCATCTTATACTCAAATCATGATGGGGAAAGTAGTGATAAAGATGAGATAACTACAACATAAGGATCTATTAAGTCTCTCCTATATGGCAAAAAGTAGAAGAGCACCACAATATGGGGAGATATTACACAAAGTAATTATAATTGAAGCATTTTACATGCTTAGTTCTCTAAATAATGAAGATGAGATATGCTGTACAGGCTCTCCACGGCCTGAAGTCTATTCTTTCTGTCCCAATTTACCATCTATACTAAGAGGATTCTGTGTCAATTGTTTCATTCACTAGCTTCTAGGTCCTTCACTGGTTTGAATAGTTCAGCGTTGCTCTCTACAATAAACTGTGAGGAAAGGTCCAGGCCTTTTTGAGTGGCAAATGATAGTTTTGCAAACCTTTTCTAAGATGCAGTTTGGGGAAAAAAGTAATCACAAACCTTTTATTGAGGGAACCATGATAGTACCAAAACCTATGATCCTTTACTTTAACTACTTCTTTACATTTCTTCTTCTGTTGGTTCAGAGTGCATTCTTATAGGGAACCCTCCCAATTAAATCTAGCAGATTTAGCAGACATTTTTTGAGCCTCTATTATTTTCTTTTTTTTAATATTTTATTTATTTTGAGTTTTAAAATTCCCTCCCCATTCTTGCTTCCCTCCCCCCCACCTCATACAGAAGGCATTCTGTTAGTCTTTTCATTGGTTCAATGTCATATTGATCTCAGATGAATTTGATGAGAGAGAAATCATATCCTTAAGGAAGAAAAATAAAGTATGAGATAGAAAAATTACATAATAATAATAATATAACAGGGTTTCCCCTCCCCTAATTTAAAGGTAATAGTCTTTGGTCTTTGTTCAAAGTCTACAATCCATTCTCTGGATATGGATGCTATTATCCATTGTAGATAGCCCAAAATGGTCCCTGATTGTTGAATGGATGGAATGAGCAAGTCCATCAAGTTTGATCATTACCCCCATGTTGTTGTTAGTGTATACAGTGTTTTTCTGGTTCTGCTCATCTTATTCAGCATCAGTTCATGCAAATCCTTTTATGCTTCCCTGAATTCCCATCCCTCCTGATTTCTAATAGAAGAATAGTGTTCCATGACAAACATATGCCAGAGTTTGTTAAACCATTCCACAAAGGAAGGATATTCACTTAATTTCTAATTTTTTGCCACCACAAACAGGGCTGTTATGAATAATTTTTGTACAAGTGATGTTTTTAACCTTTTTCATAATCTCTTCAGGGTATAGACACAGTAGTGGTATTGTTAGATCAAAGGGTATGTACATTTTTGTTGCCCTTTGGGCATGGTTCCAAATTGCTCTCCAGAAAGGTTGACTGAGTTCAGCTCTACCAACAATGTGTTAATGTTCCAGATCAAACATTGATCATTGTCCTTTCTGGTCATATTAGCCAGTCTGAGAGGTGTGAGGTGGTATCTCAGAGATGCTTTAATTTGCATTTCTCTAATAAGTAATGATTGGGAGCAATTTTCCATATGACTGTGGATTGTTTTGATTTCATCATCATAAATTGTCTTTGCATATAGTTTGACCATTTGTCAATTAGGGGAATGGCTTTTTTTTTAAATTTGACTCAGTTGTCTGTATGTTTTAGAAAAGAGTCCTTTGTCAGAAATACTGGTTGCAAAAATTGTTTTCCAATTTACTACATTTCTTTTGATCTTGTTACAGTGGTTTTCTGTGCAAAAGCTTTCTAATTTAATGTAATCAAAATTATCTAGTTTGTTTCAAATGATGTTCTCTAGCTTTTCCTTGGTCATAAAATATTTCCCTTTCCATAGATTTGACAGGTAAGCTACTACTTGATCTTCTAATTTGCTTACAATATTGTTTTTTATGTCTAAAACCTGTATCCATTTGGATTTACTTGGTATAGGGTATGAGGTATTGGTCTAATCTAAGTTTCTTCCATACTAACTTCCAATTTTCCTCAAGAGTTTTTATCAAAAAGAGCATTTTTATCCCAATAGCTGGACTCTTTGGGTTGATCAAACAGCAGATTACTATAATCATTTCCTGCTCTTGCACATAGTCCATTCCACTGATCCATGACTCTATTTCTTAGCTAATACCATACAGTTTTGATGACTGATGCTTTATAACATAATTTTAGATTTGATAAGGCTAAGCCAGCTTCTTTTACACTAGTGGTGATAATGGGCACCCTGGTTTCACCCCTGATCTTTTTTTTCCTTTTTAGGTTTTTGCAAGGCAAATGGGGTTAAGTGGCTTGCCCAAGGCCACACAGCTAGGTAATTATTAAGTGTTTGAGATCAGATTTGAACCCAGGTATTCCTGACTCCAAGGCTTGTGCTTTATCCACTACGCCTCGGAGCTGCCCCTCACCCCTGATCTTATTGGGAATGCCTAAAGTCTATCCCCATTGTATGTAATGCTTGTTGATCGTTTCAGATAGATACTGCTTATTATTCTAAGGAACAAATAATTTATTCCTACACTAGTGTTTTTAGTAGGAATGGATGCTGTATTTTTTCAAAAGCTTTTTCAGCATCTATTGATATGATCACATGATTTCTGATAGGTATGTTACTGATATAATTAATTATACTAACAGTTTCCCTAATATTGAACCAACCCTGAATTCCTGGGATAAATCCCACTTGATCTTAATGTACTATCCTAGTGATAACTTGTAATCATTTGCTAAGATTTTATTTAAGATTTTTGCATCTATATTAATCAGGGAGATAGGTCTATAATTTTCTTTCTTTGTTTTAACTCTTCCTGGTTTAGGTATCAGCACTATATTGGTGCAATAGAAAGAGTTAGGCAGAGATCTGTCTTCACCTATTATTCCAAAGAGTTTATATAGAATTGGAAGCAATTGTTCCTTAAATGTTTGATAGAATTCACTTGTGAATCCATCTGACCCTGGAGATTTTTTTCTTAGGGAGTTCAATCATGGCTGTTGAATTTCTTTTTTCTGAGATAGGGTTATTTAGGTTTTTAATTTCCTCTTCATTTCATCTGGGCAACTTATATTTTTGTAAATATTCATTGATTTCACTTAGGTTGTCAAATTTATTGGCATATAGTTGGGCAAAATGATTCCAAATTATTATTTTAATTTCCTCCTCATTGGTGCTGAGTTCACTTTTTCATTTATGATACTAGTAATTTTGTTTTCTTCTTTCTTTTTTTAAATCAAATTGACCAGAGACTTATCAATTTTATTGTTTTTTTATAAAACCAGCTCTTGGACTTATTTATTAGTTCAATAGTTTTCTTGCTTTCAATTTTATTAATTTCTCCTTTAATTTTTAGAATTTCTAATTTGGTATTTAATTGGGTGTTCTTAATTGTTCTTTCTCTAATTTTTTTAGTTGCATATTTAGTTCATTGATTTCCTCTTTCTCTAATTTATTCAAGTAAGCATTTAAAGATATAATATATCCCCTGACAGCCGCATTGAGTATAACCCATAGGTTTTGGTATGTTGTATCATTGTCATTATCTAGGATGAAATAATACTTTCTATAATTTGTTGTTTGATCCACTCATTTTTTTAAAATGAGGGTATTTAGTTTCCATTTAGTTCTGGGGTCTATATCGCCCTGGCCTAATATTGTATATTATTTTAATTTTATTATGATCTGAGAAAGATGTATTCACTATTTCTGCCCTTCTGCAGTTGATCATTAAGTTTTTATGTCCTAGTACATGGTTAATTTTTGTGTGAGTGCCATGTACTGCAGAAGAAATGTATATTCCTTTCTATCCCTATTTAGTTTTCTCCAGAGGTCTATCATATATATATATAGGTTTTCTAACAATCTATTTACCTCCTTAACTTCCTTCTTGTTTATTTTATGATTATATTTATTTAATCGGAGAGTTGGAGCCTGAGGTATCTCCCACTAGTAGAGTTTTGCTGTCTATGTGTTCCTGTAGCTCTTTCAACATCTCCTCTAATAATTTGGATGCTGTCCCATTGGGTGCATTCATATTTAGTATTGAAATTACTTTATTGCCTATGGTACCTTTGAAGTGGATATAGTTTCCTTCCTTATTACTTTTAATGCTATTTTTGTAGCTGTTTTATCTGAGATATGCTTTTTCACTTCAGCTGAAGCAAAATATATTTTGCTCCAACTTTTTACCTTTACTCTCTATGTATATTTCTGTTTCAAATGAGTTTCTTGTAAGTAGCATATTGTAGGATTCTGGTTTTTAATCCAGTCTGCTATTCACTTACATTTTAAGGGTGAGTTCATCCCATTCACATTCAAAGTTATAATTACTTACTCTTTTTTGTCCTTCATGCAACCTTCCTTCTCTTCGTATTTTTCCCCTATTCCTCCTTTATCCATATTACCCAGTATTTTGTTTCTGAATACTGCCACCTTCAATATGTTTGCCCTCTTATATCAAACCCCCTTCCCTTTTCACCCCTTTCACTTTTCCCATTCTTTCCTTCCTTCTGTTAGTTTTCCTTTTTCACCCCCTCTCTGTCCCCCCTCCCCTTTTCCCTGTTTAATGTTTGAAAGGTAAGATAAGTTTCTTAACTTACCTAAGTGTGTCTAAGTTAACTTTAAGCCAAGTCTGATGAGATGAAGATTCAGGTGGGTCTCACCTCCTCCCTTCTTCCCCTCAATTACAACAGGTCTTTTGTACCTCTTGTTGTAATGATATTTATCCCATTCAGTCTCCCTCCAACCTTCCTTCTCCTTACTGCCCCCCCATTTTAAGGAGGCATTATTTTTAAATCATTTTAACTGAGTCACAGAAAAGTTATGAGTGTCCATCACTTATGGCTATGTATATTCTCTGTAATAGAGTTACAATTCTCAAGAGTTAAGAGACCCTTTCCCCCAAGTGGGTATGTAACCAGTTTCATCTTATTGGATAGCAGTTTTTTTCCTTTACCTTTTCATATGACTCTTGATCCTCCTGCTTGATGTCCAAATTTTCTAACTAGCTCTGGTCTTTTCATCATGAAATCTTGGAAATCTCCCATTTCATTAAATGTCCATCTTTTTCCCTGGAAGAGAAGGCTCAGCTTTTCCAGGCAGTGGATTCTTGGCTGCATTCCAAGCTTCCTTCTTCTTTAAAATATCTAATTCCAGACCCTTCAATCCCTTAATGTTCCTGCAGCCAGACCCTGTGTAATCCTTGCTGTGGTTACTTGGTATTTTAATTTTTTTTTTTCTTTCTGGATGCTTGTAGGATTTTTTATTTTATCTGATAGTTCTGGAATTTGGCCACAACATTCCTTGGTGTTTTCATTTTAGGATGTCTTTCTGGAGGGTATTGGTGTATTCTTTCAATAATTATTTTGCCCTCTGGTTCCATGATATAAGGAGAATTTTCCATCACTAAATCCTGTAATATTTAGTCCAGGCTTTTTTCTCTCTTCAATTTTTTTCAGGAAATCGGATAATTCTCAGGTTCTCTTGTCATGATCTGTTCTCGAGGTCAGTGGTTTTGCTGATGACGTATTTTACATTTTTTTCAATTTTTTTCAATCTTTTGATTTTGTTTAATACAATCTTGTTGTCTCATGAAGTCATTAGTTTTGGCTGATTCCATTATTTTTTTTTAGAGAGTAGATTTTTCTTCATTTATCTTTTGCAACTCCTTTTCTAGTTGGTCCATTCTACTTTTGAAGGACTTTTCTATTTGCCCGTGTATTTATTTTTTAGTTTTTTTTTCAAGGCAATGGTGTTAAGTGGCTTGCCCAAGGCCACACAGCTAGGTAATTATTAAGTGTCTGAGGCCAGATTTGAACTCAGGTACTCCTGACTCCAGGGCTGATGCTCTATCCACGATGCCACCTAGTTGCCTCCAAGTGTAATTTTGAAAGAATCATTTTCTTTTTGCATTTGCCCAATTGAAGATTTGAGAGACTCATTCTCATTTTATATTTGTCCAATTGCATTTTACAAGGATTTGTTTTCTCCTTGCAAAATGTTAATTTTCTCTTCCAATGTGTTATTTTTCTCTTGAGTTTCTTTTCCCAATTTTTCCAATTGACTTTTAAACTCCTTACTGATTTCTTCAAGGAAGTCTTTCTGAGCTGAAGACCAATTCATATTTTCCTCAGCAGTGCTAGATCTCTCTGGGTTAGAATCTGTTTCATCTAAGTATTTCTTTATTGCCCCTGCCCCTTTCTCTGACCTTTTTCATCTTTCTAGGATCTTGTGTTGGGGGAGGGGGGGAAGCTGGCTCTCAAAGGTTTGATTTTGAAGATACTAGAGGCTTTGTTCACTTGGTTTAGTAATTCCAAAGGCCAGCCAGTAGGGAGCACTGATTGCTTTCTCTGGAGTAAGGTCCTCAGCAGCAGGGTCTGAGTTGAAAACTTGGGCTGGACCCTGGGGGCAGGATTTAATCTCTTTCTGTTGAGTGAACTCTGTTGCCCTGAGGGGGTGATGGTGGTGGTAGGGGGGGGCAGGGTTGTTCATTTGTGTTCTGGGCAAAGCGCTTTGCTGAAAGTATGGAACTGGGGTGGCTAGGTAGCACAGTGGATAAAGCACCGGCCCTGGAGTCAGGAGTACCTGGGTTCAAACTTGGTCTCAAACACTTAATAATGACCCAGCTGTGTGGCTTTGGGCAAGCCACTTAACCCCATTTGCCTTGAAAAAACCTATGGAGCTCACAGATCCTCAGCCCAGCTGGTTGTTCTCTAGGGTTGGTCTGAGACTCTGTGCTGGAATTCACCCTCCCTTAACACTTCTCCCCCGCCAAAGCTAAAGTTGGATCTCATGCTCACCACTCACCAAAGTTTCTCTGGCTGAGGCTGGCCCTCTGTCTTCCCCCAGCTGCTGTCCCTGCGCTGACCCTCTATTCTCATTTCCTGGTTCATCCACGGTCCCCTGAGACAGACCTTCTTGGTAGTTGTGCTTATCCTACCTTCTCTTTCTGGGTTTTGTTGAACGAATTTCTGTTAAAGAGGTTTCTCTCATGTTATTTTTGAGGGGAAAGAGGAGTCCTTATCACAGTGTCTGTCTTCTCACCAACATCTTGGCGGAAGTAGAAGTCCCCCAAGTCTCTATTATTTCCAAAACCTTATAATCCCTTTTTTTTTTTGCAACATACAGAATGATGGAATCTCAGAGAAGAAAAAACCTTAAAAGTCATATATTCAACCCATAATTCAATCTGCACAAAATTAATCTTCAAAACAACCCAGCAAATGGTCAAAAATTAGAATTTATTTGAAGAAAGGAACAAATATTTATTAAAAAGTCCCCATTTTCTAGGCTTAGTATATCATAATTAATTCTCATATTTAATTTTCATAGCAACCCTACAAGTTAGGTGATATTGTTACCCTCACTTAAAAGCTGAAGAAACTGAGACACAGAGAGTTATTAAATGTGTTGCCCAGGATTCTACGCCGAGGAAATCTCTGATGTTATATTAAAAATGCAGGGCTCTATCTTTTATACCCTTGAGCTGCTATTCATTGAGAGAGACCTCATTACTATCAGATATGAATATTCTATTTTTTTCATATATCTAAAGGAGAGAAATTTTTTAAACTAAATTTGTTTTGAAATTTACTTCTTTTCAACTTCTACCCATTGCTTCTGGTTCTTTCTCCTAGAATCAAGACAAATGGAATCCATCTTCCACATGACAAGTCTTTAACATTGTCATCAAGTCCATCCAGGTTAAATTTTCATAATTTCTTAATTCTATTTTCAAATGTAACCCTCCCAAGATGTGTTACAAGATTGATATCCCTGATGATCTATCATCAATGTCATTCCTAAAATTTGGAATCTTGACCTGAATCTAACTGAACTGAATTGGTTTTTTGTTGATATATATATATATATACATACATATATATATATATATATATATATATATATATATGTATATATATGATTTTTTATTTTTGAAAAAATATAGCATTTTAAGAGATACTTGGTCACCTAAACTGCAGAGATGATGAAAAGCATAAACAAGCCGGTTGCCATTAAAATGATTCTCTTTTATGCTCTACATGTGCTGCACAGAATGTATTAGAGAAATCTCATAAAATTTTGACAAGTTTGTCCAAATTAAGTCAAAATTTACTTCAATATCCAAAATCTGTAGTATTAAGGGAGTTGGTAATAGTAAAATTATGTTACAAAATGCTACCACCTATGATAGCTCTGGTGTGGGTCTGGATGTGAACTTATGAGAGTAAGGTCCAGTAGGAAACATACCCATAGATGTAAAAATCTACCAACTTTATTTTTAGATACTCTGACTTTTTATAGCAAAAGCTTATCTCAGAAATGACTATTTAAAGGAGACCCAGTTTCACAATTTCCTGAGTGAATTTACAGTATTTGTTCTTAGAAATCTACATACTTTTCTATCAAAAAAAGCCTTTACAATCACCTCTGGAGCCACAGATTATCCCAGGTCAGGGTTCACTGGAGAGCCAACAAATCCATTCAATGAGCAATAATACATACATATCTTTGATGGAAAAAGTCACCAAAGATATGTGAAAATCACTCCCAGGGGCTGTCCCTCTACAAAATGCAGTTCCAGATTGTGTTACCATGGAAATCTTAGTGTCAGAGGACTTGGATTCAAATATTATATAACTGGCATAACTATATGGATGATGTTAGATGAGCCACTTTACTTATTTTGGGACTTAGTTTCCCCATCTGTAAAATGACAAAGTTGCTCTAGGTGTATTCAAGCTCTAAATCTGTGATTCTGTTAACATATAAAATCACTCTCAGTTGTAAATCTATGATTCTGTTTTCAATAAGAATTCCAGGATGTCTCATAATTTGCCAAAATAGATTTGCAATTTATTTTTGAAAAACATTTTAGGTCAGTCAAGATCATTTTGTTCTGGCATATTTTTACAAGTTCTGTAGTTCATCATTTACCTGATGTTAGTTAAGTAGCAAGATATTATATCAGAGTTTATTTTTGGATAGTGACTACTGAGCACACATTTAGGGTTGGGGCTTGCTTTTGTACTTATGTATCACTACCCAGGAATGAAAAGAAATGATAAGGTCCCTCAACTCAAAGTGAAGACAAACAGGTTTGGTCATTGATCTATGGTTTACCCTGGCATAAAGATAGCTGTGGAAATGTCGTTAAGTAGTTTATTGCCTTATAAGAATTAAGATCCCCATTATACAAATAATCATGCTCTTCATTTTTATTCAAAATTACATGCTTACAAAGTACTCTAAAAAGCCAACCCCAAAGAGCAATTTAATTTAGTTGGGGAAGTCACAATTAATTATTTTGTTTTTGTTGATTGTCGGGGGAAATTAAGAATAACAAAGGATCAAAAAGGTAGGAGGAGAAGAAAAAAAAATTAAAATCTACATACTATAGACCTGGGACAGCTATATCTTGTGGCTGGGAGAACTGTGAGGAGACTTTAAATAGATTTTTTAAATACAGGAACAAGAGTATGAAAAGGTAAAAGGAAACTGTTAAATGTTTTTGACAAGAGATTTCTTAAAATGAAAAGATTGACTCTGCAGTAAGAGGATCTTGGATGAAATTCCATCTCTGACATTTGCTATTTATCAACTTTGGTCAAGATATTTTACTTCCATATTTTCTCAGGTCACCTACCTGTAACATAAGAGCATTGACTAAGAAGGCCTCTGATGTCCTCTCAATTCTAAGTCTCTTATAGATTTACCCCTAGTAGATATCAGTTGTATCCAGTTGCTATTTGAATAATAATTAGGAACTTTTGGTCAGTAACTTTTAAGTCAAAGAGGAATTATTATTAATACATAGAATGAAAAGAAATCTGAAGTAATATTGAGAGAAAAAAGTCATAAGAAGGAAAAAAATTAAATTGACAGCTATGTAAAGATAACAATAACAAGGAAAATATGACTCTTGATGGTTTCTCAAGTTCCTTCTCTGAGATGTCATGACTTTAAAATTTAACAGTATTAATTGCATGGTAGTCAATGGAAACTCCAAGTTTTTTGAAGTATTTTGAGATTAACTGAAATTTGATAATAACAGCAATTCTTCATAGGCAAAGTATTAAACATGCTCAAAATACTAAGGAGAGAATGAAGAGCTATTTTAGATTGGACATAGCAAGATGTGTAGTGATAGTTTTAGAAAATGTGTGTTCTAAAGCATTAGTTTTTTTTTTTTTTTATTCTTGGTCAGTTGGTCCATAGCCAGGTAATTCATCTTGCCTCTTTCTGCAGTTGTGAGTTCTGAAAGTTTTATAGTAATGGCTGCCCAAGGCTGATGGAGTGCCTGACCAGAGATGAGGAAAATCAAATCACCTGGGAAGATTTAAGGAAGGAAAGAATTGTCCTTCTGGCTTAATTGATTATTGGTTTACCCTGTGATGTTCCTTTCCAATAGGATATTAAGAAGAGGAAAGAAGCTTCTGAGGCTTAGGTAATTTGCACCTCCCCCCCATTTTAAACCTAATTTCATTTTAAGAATAATTAGAAAGTCAATATACCTTGATGAAATCTCATTGTATGTTTTTGCTATTGTTTTTATAATGGAGGAGAATAAGACAAACGAATTCCTAAATTTCCTCAGCAAATGGCACCTGGTGACAGATTCAAAAGTAACAGGGTATGTTTTGCCTGATTTTATCTGAATTTTAGATTCAGGCTTCTACTAATATAGGTTAAAATGAGGCATTAAACAAATTTTGTTTTGCTTTTCAAATAGCTTTTTAAAGATCCTGAGTATATTCTATGGATGAGGCATTAACAACTAGGTCTAACATCTATCTCACTGATCATTCCTGCCCTCATAAAAGCAACTCCTGCTCTTTGGTCAACCAAAAATAAAGCAAAACTTTAATATATGAATGACAGTTAAGTAAAGTGTTAGGACACAAAAATACTAGGTTTTTGGCTAATATATTTTTTGATGACTTGAGAGAATGATATAACTATTTTTCTTCAAAGACATAAGCTTCCCTTGTTGGAGAATACACATAGGACAAGGCATCCTTTAATGATCTATAACTTGAAAGAGTTTTAAGTGGGTCAAGCTATAGATTAATAGGAGGTTCATAGGAAGAAAAACCTATGTAGTAGTGAGAAAAGCATAATCTTTCATCTCCTTTAATGCTGTACTTGGAGCTTTCCCATGTCCATTATTACCCTGTCTTGTTTTAAAATGGTGTTCTATTTTTATATCAGGCCTAGACTATATCACTGAAACATCCATTATAAGTATTATTTTGGCAGCTTCATCGTGTTCCTTTATTACAGGTCCTAGGAAAATGGCCTTGGCAAGGTAATTTCATTTGTGGAAACAATCTCCTTTGAAAACATGAAGTAATCTCTAATGTTATCAGGCACTGTTAGCCTTGGTTTTTAATCTTTTTTTTATCCTCCTTATTCAACCCTTTTAATTTTTCAAGAAAAACAACCACATAGTGTTCTTTTCTCTTCTTATTAATTTTCTTTTCTGAGAACATTCTAGTTACTTTGATTTCTAAGTGCAATTTGCATATAAATACAAATAGAAGAGTGGAGAGAAATGGACTTCTGAGAAAATATTAAGAACCTTGAAAGGTAGGGCAGGTGAATACTTGTTTGAAATTTGAGAAAGTAATAATGCTAGAATACAGACTAAACATGAAAGTTGAGAGATGTTATCATGGGTCTTTTAGATGCAAACTTATTGTTTGGACTGTTGTTAAAAATATATATATCATCAGTGGGCATTGTACTTACATAGAATTTCATCTTTTCTTTTTCCTTAGCAAACCTAGGTATTAAGTAGTTTATGTAAGTCCCTCAAGTACATTTATTGTTCAAACTCTCCTCATATGTAAAGCATTCATGACTTAGGAGAGACATCAAAAGGATCATGATTTTCATCCAAGTAATTTGAGTAGAAAAGGGCACATGGCTTGTTAGCAAAGTGTGTCTGCATTTAGAAAACCTGGTTCAAATTTGATTTTACAACCTGTGTGTCTTTGTGCAAGCACTTAGCCTTTTTGATTATTACCTTCTTTATCTGTAAAATGAAGTAATTATATTGATATAAATGATTTCTGAGATATCTTCCATTTCTCAATTGTAATTCTATGTGCTCTTCTGAGCTAAAACTAGAATGTGAGATAATTAAAATGAACATTAGACTGGATGTTCTAGATCTTGTTCAGGTACTAACTAGCTGCATGACCTTGTGTTGTTTTACCATCAGGTCTCATTTTCTTCACAAGTAAAATGAGAGGCATAGATTGAACAATCTCTACTCTTCCTTCTAATAAACTGTTTTTGCTTTTAAAAGATTGGAACTGACTTTCCCAAAAAAAAGGTGAATCACCTGAAAGACAAGAGCAGCTCAGATATTACTGCATCTGATTCCAAAGGGTGAGAATTGAAAAATTAAAAGTGTAGTTCATCTTTTTATGGAATAAATGGAAATGGATTTAACAAGGTGACAATAATATCTGTTAGACTATGTTTATTTAATTGCTCTGGTCTTAACACTGCTTTGAAGAGTCCATTTTCTCCTCCTACAGAACTGATAATTAGCTGAATTCAATTGGGTCCCATGTTTTCTATAATGGGGTTATTTTGGGTTGCTTCTTCAAGTCTCTCCCTGGGCAGAACATTGACTGACTAATCATCCTGCAGAGATGAAATTAAGTCCAGGAAGAAATCAGATGATTCTGATTTACTTTTTCTAATTTTATATTTTAAGAGAAAGGTCAGAGATACAAGAGAGGGAGATAGAGAAAAGAGAGACAGAGATAGAGACAAATGCAGAGAGATATGGTGACAGACAAAGACAGAGAGAAAGTGACAGACAAAGACAGGGAAGACAATGACAAAGACAGAAACAAAGATAAAAAAAGAGAGAAAGAGATAGAGACCGAGAACCTGACTCCATTAAAATATTTCCATTTTTTAGCCTAAAAATTCTTCCTTGTAAAGAAAATATAGCACCAATTTCTAACCTGCACTTGCTGACATAATGTTAAGTAGTCTAGGGCTTCCCCCCGCCTCAGAATGATCATTTTTCTCTCACCTTTTAGAGAAATCAAAAATATACCTATTTTATGGAATTTATCTGTTATCTTTTCCAGCCTTCCACCCTTGGATACACTCTCTCATCTCTGTCTCTTTTTCCTCTTCTGGCCCTTCTTCCTACATGGCACAGTGGATAGAGCACTGGTCCTGGAGTCAGGAGGATCTGAGTTCAAATTTGATCTAAGATACTTAATAATTACCTAGCTGTGTGACCTCTGACTGCCAAGCAAATTTTAAACTGAAACAAGGACATCAGAATAATTTGAAATCAACTACTTTTTCTTCTAGGCACTTAATTTCATCTCTGCAGAATTTTAGCTAGTCAGGTTTTTTTCTGCTCAGGGTTAAATTTAAAGAAAGGGCCCCAAATAACCTTGCTTTATAAAACATGGGTCCCTAATGAGTTCAGTTAATTATCAGTTCTCTAGGAGGAGAAAATGGCTTCTTTTAAGCAGTTTTAAGATCAGAGAAATTAAACAGACATTATCCTAACAGATATGATTGCCATTTCCTTAAACTTTATTCTCATTTATTACAGAAAGAAATGAACTACACTTTTCATTTTTACCTCTTTGACTCCCATTACCTTTAAATTTCAGCTCATATAAGACTTAGATGAAGCCTTTCCTTACCTCTCCAAGGACTACTGTTTTCTTATCCAAATTACCTTATTTAATATATATATATATATATATATATATATACACATACAAATATGTATGTTTGCAAGTGTAAATGATTATATGATTATATTCATTATATGTGTATATATATATATATATATATATACATATATATATATATACACATATGTGTGTGTGTGTGTGTGTGTGTGATTTGGACATATAAAATCATTGTAAACTCCTAAAAAACTTCTTTGTCTTACAGACATTTTAGCTAAGTCTCATTGTAGACATTTTCTTTTTCTGGCTCTGTGTCTTGAATGTACTTTTCACCATAATAGCTATTTATGGTGGGATTCCTTTTTTGCTTACTATCCATTCTTCAACTCTACTTTCTAATTTTCCACTTTATGTTAGGATGTGCCTTTCTTGAGGAAATTTTCAGATTGTGTTTAAATCCTGTTGAGTCCTGCTGCATTTTGAAGTGTAGTGTTATGATATTCTAGAATCTCAGAGATAGCCCTAGTTATGACTACATCCTTTCAATGCCCCCAAAGGAGTTTATTCCAATGCAAAATATGATTATAGTCCTTCTGAGTTCAGCAAGTTTTGACTTGTTTTGGTTTCTGGACAACAAGCATAACAATTTTTTCCTGGATGGAGTTTCACTAACTGTTCATTATCAGACAGCTAGAGAGCTCTGGAGGTTCAGAATGATAGAACTGCATTTTCCCTTTTGGTCTGGGATTCCATGTTAATTCTTCTGCAGGTATTAGAAAGTCCTTTATACTGGAACTGAAACCTCTCTGGTCCTAGAGTCAGTAACACAAGAAATCTCTGCTTCGAAACTTATTTCTTGCTTAGTATATAGCCAAGGGTCTGTGATCATCTTTATTCCAAATATTTCCCCTCATCAGTCTTCTCTGGCTCTGTGACAGTGAACTGGGTGATGAATGAGAAAGCCATTTGTGAATTTCATTCATCCAAGGCCAAGGCCATTATGCATCTGACTGAAACCCTCAGTGGGGAGGACAGAATGCACCCCCCCCTTCTTTTTTGTTGTTCTTGCAGAGCCTTGGCCTGCTTTCAATTTTTACAATGGAAGGCTACAGTAGCATTTTCCTCACTTGATTCCTCTCTCTCAAGTATCCACAAAGTTTTCTGATTCCTTATGCTGAGATAGGTTGAAAAAAATAACTGATTTTTTTTTCCTTGGATTTTTCAATAAGGACTTATTCTAGCTCAGTTTCTATTTCTTCATAAAGGACTTGTATTGGAGAATTTGGATAAATTTATTTTCTGTTATTGAGTCATCTTGGGACCCCTCCTAATTTCATACATATGTATGTATGTAAATATGTGTGTTTATATAACATATATACATATATATATATATATATATATATATATATATATATATAATTTACTTAATGAATGTATTCCCAGACAACTTAGTCCACTCAGGGATTAAATATTTGTTTTTATAGTCCAGTGCTTCCATAATGAAGGACAAAGCAGTGAAAACCACAAAATGATAGTGTTTGTTTATTTGCTTAATAGAGATAATTTAACTTCTTGCTATCTCAATTCTCAAAGAAACTCACTCAAACCATTCATAGTCTTCTATTCAATTTTATCTTTATGGTCAGATAAGTCTATTAGCACATGGGTCCCTTTAAATGTAAAATATCTTGATACTACCTGGCATTACCCTTACATATCTTAAGCAGAAGATAGATTATTAGACATTTTCAGCATCAACAATAACCAAAAAAGAAAAAAGAAGTAATGATAATAATGAATTATAATTATCATTTTATAACCTTTTAATTTTAATTAATCAATAAATATATGTGATGTATACATATGTTTATGTATGCATGCAGCACACATATGTATGTTTATATGTATGTATGCATGGATATCATCTACAGTGTACCTAGCCCAGTGATGTCCACTGTGAAAAAGAAAAAGGATAATATATGACCCCATTTCTTATAGGAATTTAGGCCAAAATATCAAAGGTGGATAGGAAAAAAACCATTAACTAATGAATCAGCATATATGAAGCTAATGGAATAGCAAGAGATAACAATATAAAAGAGTCAGTCCCAAGCACTTATTAAGCATCTGTTCAAAGCTCTGTGCTGGGGAACAGTGAGAGACAGGCAAACAACAACAAAAGCAAGGGCCGCGTCCAATCTCCATGTTCCCATTTGAGGTTTTCTTGGCAAACAAAGATATTAAAGTGCTTTGTCACTTCCTTCTCCAGTTCATTTGCCAGTTGAAGAACTGAAGTAAACATGGTTATGTGACTTATACAGGCTCACATAGTTGTGCTTCTGAGGTCAGATTTGAACTCAGGAGCTCCTGATTCTAGGATCCTCCCCACTTAACCACCTAGCAGCTCAACAACTACAATAAAGAAACAAAAATCTTTGTCTGTGAAGAACTTATGCTGGGTAACCCAGAAAATTAAATATTGTACAGCAACAGGGACTGAACTAGGACTCAAGATTTTCTGATACACTAATTCATCACTTTTCTTTTACACCACATTACAAGTGCTCAGTAAATTGAGCTAAGCTTAGGGGCTTACTGGAGGGTGTTTGATGGAGAGAGCACTGAACTAGAAATCCAAAGACTTAGTTTTGTTCCACCACTAATTTGCAACCCCAGGCAAGTCATTTCAAGTCTTTGGTTATCTATTTTCTGCTCTATAAATAATACATTATTATATGTTATAAATATATTATAATAATGTATGTTATAATATTTTATCATTTACCTCACAGGGTAGTTTTAAGGAAAGCACTTTAAGTAATATTTAAAGGTGAGCTATTGAACATAGTTGCCAGTGATACACCAGAACTTTCCCTGCTTTCATTCGTGTCCTTAATGCCTTTTTAAATTTTTTTATCAGTTTGAACTTAAGTACAAAAAGAGAATAAAAAAGTCCATGTTCACCGTATAATATAAAGAGAGGATTCAATATAAAAGCATGGATTTCTATTTCAGAATATTTACTTTAAAAACCCAACTATACAACAAATATTATACGTTGTTTTCAAAGGTACCCTTCTAAGCTTCCTTCTGTGTTTTCTTTTGTTCTCTAGTTTGCAGCTATTTTTCTGTTCTCTTCCTCCTCCTCCTCCCCTCCATATCATAGAGAAGGCTATATACACTCAAAAACAATATGAGTATGATATGCATATGCACATATAGATACACCGTCACATATATGTCAAGATTACCTTTCTCAGGAAGGAGAGTATCATCTTCCTTCATAAGGTTCTTTGTAGTTGGTTTGGGTATTTATGATACTATAAATGAATTAATCATTCAAGATTGTTCTTATGACAATACATTTATTACTATGTACAAAAATCCTCCCGGTTTGCTGCTCATTTCACTTTTCATTATTTCATAGAGGTCTCTCCAAATTTTCCTAAAATCAATCAACTCTTATGACACAGTATTACTCTATCACAATAATTAGAGATAACTTGTTAAGTCATTCTCCAATTAAGGGATATCTATCATTTTTAGCTAATCTAATAGGTGTAAGATGACGTCTCAAAGATGTTTTAATTTACATTTGTCTAATAAAAATCAAATCATTTCTCTTCACAGGACTATATTTAGTTTTGATTTCTTCATTCAAAAAAACTACCTGTTTATAAAAAAACTACCTCTAACCATTGGGAAATGAGTCATATTCTTATAAAATTGACAAAATTCTTTATATATGATCTGAGAGGCTTTTCTATTTCCCTTCTAATTGTAGCTACAATGGTTTTTATTCATGCAAAATCTTTTTTTTAATTTAATGTAGTTGAAATCAATTTTATACCTCACATAATTATTCTACTGAGTCTGTTAGATAATATTTCCATATTCTTCTAATTTTCTTGTGATATATCCCTTTATATTTAAATCTTATAACCACTTTTAGCTTATCATAGTAAATGGTTTAAGATATTGATCTATGACCAGTTTCTGCTTCACTGCTTCCCAGTTTTTTCAACAATTTCTACTGAATAATGCATTCTTATCCACAAAACTTAAATTTTTGTATTTATCTAACAAAAAATTAATCCTTTGCTATTGCGTTCAGCATATCTGTTCCACTAATCTACCTTTCTATTTTTTACTCAAGACCTTATAGTTTTGATATTTACTCTCTTATTTTGTTGTTTAAGATGTGGTGCTACTCAATCTCCTCCCTTTAAATTTTTTATTAGTTTCTTTGAAATCGGTTTTTTGATATTTCAAATGAATTTTTTTATGTTTTTTTTTCTAATTCAGTAAAATAATTTATTTTAGAAATGTGGTTGGGATGATATTGAATAAATATGTATGTTGGATGAAATTATCATTTTTATTATATTGGCTTTATCTATCCTTGAACAATTAAAATTCCTCCAATTACATAAATCTGAATTTTTTGCATAAAAAGTCTTTTATAATTATGTTAAAGTAGTTCCTGTGTCTGCATTGGCAGATATACTCTCAGATATTTCATACTGTCTACAATTATTTTAAAAGGGTAGTTATCTCTTACCATCTTTTATTTCTGGGTTTTGTTGGTGAGATATAAAAATGCGGATTATTTAAGTGAATATATTTTAAAATCTACTACTTTGCCAAAATTATCATTTTGGGGGTGAATCTTTCGATTTTCCAAATAAATATCATATCATTTGCAAAAAAGGAATAGTTTGTTACTTCATTCCCCAATCTGATTCCCATAATTTTTCCATCTTTTATTGCATTGCTATTATGTCTAGCAATTTCTCTTTTCATTTTTCTTAATTAAATCTATTTTACCTTTAACTTTGCATGAGTTCATAATTTGTATTGCTGATTTTTTTATCATCTGAAGTATAATCCTATGTATCTCATTTTAATTGTGTTTCTTGTAAACACAGTCTCAGATTCTGATTTGTAATCCATGCTGTTTTGGGATAATTTTTTGCATAAATTTTTCCCAAACACATGCAAAATTATAATTAATAATTGTATATTTCCCTCCATCCAAATTTTCCTTACTGTTTATCCTTTTTTCCCTATTAAACCTATCTTTCTTTAAGGGCCAAACTTACATCTAACCACTACCTTCTTCTCCTATTCCTCACTCTACATACACCCCTAAGAATTCCTCTCTTCTCCTTTCCCCCCCATTCTCCTTCTGAAAATCCCTCCCTTATCCCATACTTTCACCCTCTTATTTCTTTCAAAATTAAGATTTTTAACCCCCTCTAAATTTCTATATTGGGCCCTCTTTAATCCAGTTTCAATGAAAGTAAGGTTCTCTCTAGCACTAACATCCCTCCACCCCCACCTGCTTTTGTCTATATCAGTTCTTTCTTTCACACATCACTTCTTTGAGATAATTGCATCTTTTTATCTCTGCCTACCCAGTTTCCTTTTTTTAATTCATCCATCATACATAGCTCAGTCCAAGTCTTTCTTTTAAACTACCCAAGCAAAAATGAGTTTTAAGAGTACCAGTAACATTTTCCCAAATAAGAAAACAATAATTTGATGTTATTGAGCTCTTATAATTAGTGTTTAATGTTTACCTTATGTTTGTCCTGGATCTTATATTTTGAATTTTCCATTGACTTTTACATTGGGGGGGGGGGATTGGTTGTTTTTGGCACAAATAAATACCCAAAGTTCATTGGGTTCATTCAGTTCCTTAAATGTCCTTTCTTCCCCCATTAAGGATTATAATCATCTTTGGTGGGTAAGTTATTTTTGGTCACAATCTTAACTAATTTGTTCTTTGAAATATTATGATCAAAGACTTATAATCTTTTAATATGGCAGCTGCTAGGTTTTGTGTGATCTTAACTGTATCTCCATGGTATTTAATTTACTTTTTCCTTGTTGCTTGTAGTGTTTTCTCTTAAAACTGGACTTTGAACCTGGCTATGATATCCCTTTTAAATTTTCATCTTGGGACTTCTTTCAATTGGTGGTTGGAGGCTTTTTTTCTATTTCTACTTTACTCTTTTGTTTTAAAAATTCAGGGAAATTTTCATAAATAATTTTTTATATTAAGGCTCTTTTTATCATAACTTTCAGGTGGTCCAACAATTCTTATATTTTCTCTCCTCAATCTGTTCTCCAGATCAGTTGTTTTTCTAATGAGATGTTTCACATTCTTTTTATTTTTTTATTCTTTTAATTTTGTTTTATTATTTCTGTGTCTTGTCTTATAAATTACCTTCCTCTTGTCCAGTTTTGGTTTTTTAATGTAATTTTTTTCCTTACTTTTTTTCTCTTTTTTCCAGCTGGTTGACTTTCTTTAATCAGATTGTTCTTATTTTTCCCCTAATTTTTTCTCTAATTTGAATTTTGATGTCCTTTTTAAGGTTTTTCATGAATTTGGGGGGGGGGGGTGTTACAGCCACAGCTAAGGCTCCCAGCCAGACTTTCAGAAATCCCTCTCATGAATGTGAATTTTAAGCTCACTCTTCTGCCATGGAACTGAAACCCCAAACCAGGAACTCTGCTCTGATTCAAGGGCCCATAGCCAATAGGGTCTTGATCTCTCTGTTAATCATACTCTCTGGGATGTGTTTACTTCGCCTCATCCACAGTTGCACCCTGGATGCCATCTGGTCAACACACCTGTACTGAATTCCAGTGATTGTAGAGGGTCTTCCATTTTTTTCCTACTTATTTGTCTGGGCTCAATTATGTCCATATGCTGAAAATTTCTGCAGGCAAGACTACCACCTGTCCCCAAAGCTTTTATTTGATTCTGTGGGGTTTGGTTGAATGTGCTGGCTTTCCAATTGGACCAAACTGCTGCCCTGTGGAAGTCAGGTTCTTGAAGTCCTCTCAGGTTGTCTTAGGACTGGGGTGGAGAACGTTTTTTTTTCTGCCAAGGGCCATATGGATATTTATAATGTCATTCAAGGACCATTCAAAATTATCAGCTTAAAAATCAGCCTGTACTATTTGGTCAAACATTTAATTAATTCATCCCTAAAACCTACTAAATTTATTGTTTCTAGACCTGTCTGCAGTTGCCTTGGCAACACCATACCAAATGACTTCTCTGGTGGCAGCAGGTAGAAGTTTTCAGCCCTTTTCTTAAGAGAAATGCTTTACTTCTACTTTTTCTTTATTTCTGCTGTTCTATGCAGACAATGTCCTGTCTTGTTTTTTTAGGAAAATTTGAGGAATCTAGAATTTTCTTTTTACTTACTCAATTATCTTCCCCAAATCCTCCCAGTCCCTTTATGCTTCATGTATTTTTCAGAATCTAATGTATCTTCTCCCACATTTATTTCTTCAGCAATGTGATTACTTTGTTGAAAGGAATATCCTGTATGGAAAATCCCTCTACTGATGAAGATGGGCAACTATCTAAAATTTATATGCTTAGAAAGTTTTGTCAGGCACTGATAAGTGTCCGTGATTTTGTAGCTGATATATGTCAGAGGCAGGAATGAAAACCAAGTCACAGTTCTATCAATTGTTACACTGCTTCTCAGGGGCCTACAAATTTATACAAAATTGGGAGGAGGGAGAACATGTTCATTAAGTATTTTCTTTAAAAGTTCAATGCTGTCTATTCTCTTTTCAATATGATAGAAATATAGCAAATTCTGAAGTTTTAAAAATATTGTGGACATTTTTGGCTCATTTTCTTAAAAGATATTGCCACAGTTATGACCAAGACTTTCATCCTTGAACCAGTCCTTTATTTTTCTAAAGAAAGACTTATTCCTTAATAGTTAAATATTATTTCATTCTCTATAAATCATACTTCTATTCATATCCCTGAGAAATGGACAGCATTTGATATTATCATCATCATTCTCAGTTATTATGGAGGAGCAAACTAAGGCTCAAGAAGGTAAGGGACAGATTTTGGAAAAATCCAGATTGTCCCATTCTAAGTTGAATGATTTTTCTTTCATGTAATGGTTTGGTTTTTCACCTATACCTGTTGTTGTGACTTCTGCCAGTCACCTCAGAGGGGTAGAAAGAACAAGATGATATATAATTTTTCAATCAAAACATACTTACATAAAAACATTTTAAAATTCAAGTCCTACTAAAGTCAGGTCAGCAGCATCTTTGTACATAAAGGGCAGTACATTGATTTGAGGATAAAGCACAAAACATCACAAAAGTTATTAGCTTTGCAGATGAGTTTAATTAGACATTCCCAAAAGTTTTATTTATGCCAACTTAAAAAGAAATAGGGAAATGTTTCCTTCTAAGTATCCAGAACTTTTAGACTGCCTTAAAAAAAAGCATTAACCATCTCATTAAAGTGAATGCAGCCAGCCATGCAATGACTAATAAATTTCAACTTGTAAATTCAATAAAGTGCAATGCTGTAAATTGGTTCTGTCAACTTAACCTTCTTTGACTTATGCTGTATATTCATGGCTTTGAATAACCTCCATTTCAGTAACAATTTTGGAGTCTGAGTTTAATTTGATCCCATGATGGATTTCATAACCTACTTTCAACATTTTACGTTTTGTTTTTCTCTTCAAGAAACAAGACACTTGGATATATGTATACACTCATATTCATACTCCCAGATTCATAAGGCTCACCATAATCTTGATGTATTCTGTGTTGTGTGAAAGCAGACTTGAGGGAAAAAAACATATCTGATAGATTGGATTAGAGGAAATTTGAGTCGAGGGAATTATGTGGAGAAAGAGAACAGTTTCACTAGGCATTTGAGACCGGGGATAAGGGAGCATTGACCTAGTTTTCAAGCCCATAAGTGTAACCTTAGTCCTAACAAGGGGACCATATGCCTGAGGCTGGACATGAGTTGACAGCTCCAGTCCAATGCGAGTCACTTCAGAGCTGTCTCAGCCACTAGAGGACTGTTCACTGAGAGCAATTGAGTAAGATTTTTTTTTCTCCCCTAGCACCAGTATGAAAAACCCAGAAACTTCAGTCAAGCTATCTTATCTTAGGGTCAGGGGAATTGCCTTCATCTATCTTGGCATACCACATCACTCATATTTCTTCTATTACTCCCCCTACACTTAGTGCTAATACAAGCAATGCATTGCTGTGTCAGACCCAGAATATCCCAACAGTATCTTTAGTATTTCAGCCTCTCCCTCTCTACCACCTTAGGGACCACAGTTATAATTAGTAAAGATTGTGATAGTGTCATTATTATTGAGGAGAAGAGAGAGAAAGGTGAATAGTGTCAGATTTTTAGATGATTTACTTATAATGAATATTAAACAATACCATTTTTCCCTCCTATTTGTTGACATTGCAGAGGAATTCTCATTATTTGTATTCACATTGAAATGTTGAGGATGTGGATTTTGAGGTTTTTATTGTTTTAAAAAATTCAGGCATAAGACTCCAACTAATTTAATGAATAGCAGTGTAGCAAAGTGGAAAGATCACTCAATATAGATTAAAAATTTGAATACAAACGGTTTGCTACTTGCTACCTGTGCTAACTTGGATATAGCATCTGACTTCCATTAAACTTTTCTTATTTCTAAAACAAGGGCTTTCTTCCTTAGGTTCTTTCTAGCTCTAAATCCTATGATCTTATTGCTATTTAATAATTTTTTCAATGTATATTTATTGAATATTGACTAATTCAGCTATTAACAAGACTAAATATATGTATATATATATATATATATATATATATATATATATATATATATGGAGAGAGAAAGAAAGAATCCTATATATTCAAATAGAGATACTGAAGTTCCTCTTATTTTACATCTAAAGTTCTTTCAGGTTCTAAATTTTTGTTTCTAATATTCTACTAATATTGCTAATAAAGTCCCACTTGAGGGCTAGAATTAGTAAATTGTATTTAATCTCTAATTTTTACAATCACTAGTGTCTAGGGTACTATAGCTTTCTCATTACTCATAGATTGTATGAGCCTTCAAAGACTATCAAAGAGCACCACAACTGCTTAAAGTTATAAAGGAAGAAACTCATATCTAGGGCTGTAAAATGGCTTCCAGAGCATTACATTGGTAGTGAGTATTAAAGGCAGAAATTTGGATGTACCCAAATCCTCAGTGTTCTGAGCCAATGATCCTTTAAAGTTTTGGGGTTTTTTTTGGTAAAGAACTTGGTTTCCTTTCATGGTTTTCCAATTCTACAACTAATTCTTTTAGAAGTCAGTTTGAAAAACTTTACTGGTTTTCTCTCTTCTTCCTCTCTTCATATAGACTTCAATGACTTCTAGAACACAGCTGATTACCCTGGCTCACTTTGAAGTTCATTGGTTCTCTGCTATCCAGGCTGAATCCCTGTGTGGAAATATCAGATGAGATTGGGCTAAATTATGTAAATTAACATTAATATGAATGAATGAAAAAGCATTTAAATATTTAATGTGAGGTACTGAGTTAAACTCTAGTGACCAAATAGAAAGATTAGATAGACTCTGATCTCAAAACATACATATTCTATCCAGAGAGAGAACTGATGAATTTGGAATGCAGATTGAAATGACATGTTTTTTTAAAAAAAATTTCTGTTTTGCATGACTTCAAATGTATAACTGACACATATTTGCCTTTTTAATGGTGGAGGGACTGGTGGCAAGGAGAGAATTCATAACTCAAATTTTTTTAAAAGTGAATGTTAAATTTTTAAAAAATCCACATTCTAATGGGGCAGAAATATCACCCCTATTAGAATGTGGATTTAAAAAAAAATTGTTTACTTTTAACTTTCATTTTAAAAACTTTGTATATATTCATATCTATTATGTACACATATACATATGTTTTACAAACAAAAAACTGCAAAACTGAAAACCCTCAGATTCCTACTTACTTTCCTATATAATTATGTTGTCATTAAAAATAGTTACATTCTTTTTGGTTTCTCCTCCCCTCAGAGTTTCTCCTTAAGGTGTTTGGGGTAATGGTGTCTCTCTGTAGATTATGTTCAATTTCTCATAAAGATTTCTAGAAAGGTTTCTCCCTTTGCTGTTTTATACTCATAACCATTCTTGATTATAAGAATCCCAATTCTTCCCTGATTCTGTGCCCCGGGGCTATTGTTTTCTGCATCTCTGAGCAAGGTCCTTTTGTAATTTACTCTCAGAACTCAAATAGTGATTTGTGTGGGGCCACATATTGTGTACAGAATTAGCATGCCAAGCTTGATCACTTTGAGTTCAGCTGTGCCTGTATATGAGTTGCAGTAGGCAGCTGCTGATAATGTATTAATAAATAATGCTTAATTAACAGCTCCTGCAATCACATATGCATTCTCTCCCCAAGATTAGCTCTGCATCCAGCTGGTCACCAATCCCTGGAGATTTCTGATGGTCAAATGGAAATTATGGATGAGGATCATAGTAGAGGAGTTTCAAATTCCCTCTCCCTTGGACTTTCACACCTGAATATTTTAAAATGTCGTCTCTTTTAATAGACACACACATTCAGCAAAGATAAACCCCTAAACAGACTCATACTTCTATTGATTTATTACATCTTTCCTTTCAGCCAGTTACTTGACACAAGATCCAGTTTCTTATCATTAAAATTTGAATAATGATATAACTCCCTGAAGGAAGACCATACTATTTCTTGAGGTTTTTTAATTTCTTGAGGTTTTTGGATCTCTGCTATTGTACTTTCCCCTTTTTCATAACCTTTGTCTTGTGTTTTTAATTGCATGTTCAAAAACTCATATTTGTAGTGTTGAAACTTGACTTCTATATATATTTTAAGAACAGTCTTTTGGAAGGTATACAAGTAACTTGTTATATAACTCTTTTTTGATATTTCATTCTATTAGCATTTCTTTGATAATATTTGATTGTTTTAATCAACATGTTTCATTATGCTCTCTCTTAATAGTTTATACATTGTTGTGATTAGGACTGTACTTTCTATTCATTTCCATCTTGAAAAACTTCAGAAATATGGAATAGAATACCTTTATAGCATGCCCAAATAAGCAGTTGAAGGTCATATAAGGATTTCTTAAACCTTGGTTTAAATCCATCTGCTTTGGAAGATAAAAACAGTCTTCATCTCAGACATTTAGGGTTAACTGAAGATAAGATTACAAGTTATTGTCCACTTCTATATTGCAGAAGAGTCAAAATACTTATTAAATCAGTATGATTTCTATGCTCAGAAGCCTGAGAGATTATTTAGATTAGCACTTCTGAAAAAATGTGAACTCTTTAATCCCAAATAGCTGCTCTAAATTGTGAGTAACTGTTTATCTTTGCTTTGGCTCTGATCCTGTTCTTTCGCTGATACTATATGAAGTAACTTTCATCCCATATGAGAACAGTTAAAATATGCTTTAGTTATCCTTCTCAACCCATATTTCCAAGCTTCACTTGACTTATAGTGTTTGTTCATCCTCAGTGACAAGTGCAATGGGAGTCTAGATCATGAAATCTGAAGGAATTTTAGATTCATCATTTAGCTCTGGGATTCCTGATTTTTTTTTTGTCTCATGAACCCCTTTGTGGTGAAGCTTAAGGATTTCTCAGAACAATGCTTTTAAATGAGTACAATAAATTACAGCAACCAATTATATTGAAATATTACTACCAAAATATTTTATAAAAATTCCTAGAGACCTAGTTAAGGTGCCATGAATTCTAGCCCAACTTTTCATTGTTAGAGTTAAGGAAACTAAGACCCAAATATATGAATAGTGAAAGGGAACATAAAAAAATGAATAACAGATAATTATTATCCTCAAGGAGTTTATGGTTTATAAAAGGCTTTAATGAGTAGCCCTGAAGCTCAATGTCCATGAAGTATGAAACATTTCTAAGTAACTTGGTTTAATATTCTATACTTACAAACTTAGCCTGTGTGGAACAGTGGATAAGATCGCTGGATCCTAAGTTAGGAAGACTCATCTTCCTGAATTCAAATCTGGTTTCAAATACTTTTTAAGTGATCCTGGCTGTGATCCTGGGCAAGTCACTTAAACCTGTTTGCTCAGTTTCCTCATCTGGAAAATGAACTGAAGAAGGAAATTGCAAACTAGTTCAGTATCTTTGCCAAGAAAACTCCAAATATACTGAAGAACAAGGAAAAGACAGCTTGATAAAATGCATAGTTCTATCGATGATTATGAATTTTTCTTCCACTTGAAAGCCATTATCCTTCAGAACAAGTGTGTTCAACTCACAGCCTATAGATCATATATGACCTCAAAGTCCATATTTTCATAAATTGTTCCATTTTATTATTATTATTATACATTTGATAATATCAGTTACATTATAGTTATAAATGAATATCAAATTCTATATTCAGGGTGGCTATGTGGCACAGTGGATAAAGCACTGGCCCTGGAGTCAGGAGTACCTGGGTTCAAATCTGGTTTCAAATACTTAATAATTACCTAGCTTTGTGGCCTTGGGCAAGCCACTTAACCCCATTACCTTGCAAAAACCTAAAAAAAGAACAATTCTATATGCCACCCTTGACAAGATTTTGTTGAGTAATGTGGCCCAGAAGAGCTAAAAGATTGGACATGCATGCATTAGAACATCACAATAATAATATAAAGTATAATTTTTTTGCTCTCTTAAACAATTTACTTTCATATTTATTTTGCTTTCCTCTTGTCTTTTGATAAAGACTAGGCTGACTGTTTCCAATCTTTCAATTATGAGATCCTTCTTTTTACATTAGGGGAAAAAATGGCTTTTTATTTGGCAAAATTTGCTCCATCAGTATTTGTTGATGGAGAATATATGACATGCATACATATTTATTTGCCTCAATAGCAAAATTCCCTCAGATTGAACAACAATATTTGGAACCATTTTACTTTTCATAAAGGTTCATTCCTTCAATGAAATAGAAATTTTAAAAAAAAGGAAAATATAATCAGCTCAAAAACTGATGGGATTATTTATAATATGTGAATACATGCAGAATATGGTGATTTCCTCACTAAAGGAGCTCTTTATATCAATGGTGATCATTAAGTGACTTGTCCAAAGTTATGCTGTTAGCAAGTATAAAAGGCACTTTTGATGATATAGTTACTCTCATGCAACCAAAGGACACAATAATTCAGTCTCTTTCAAAGAGTAAAAATGTTCCAAAAATGTTCCAAAAGTAGAATCATTTATATACTAGGTATGAATTAATATAGTTCCATAGAGTTTGAGCGTAGTGTGCTGCCCTACTTTGAAATAAGAATCACCACTTTTCCTTACCTGAGGGTCTACCTTTGCAGAATGAGTAACTATATTACTCAGTTCAGAGTAGTCAGTCATACTGGGTCAAGCTCTAGCCAAAAACAACAGTAACAATATATAATATTTATATAGTACTTTAAAGTTTGCTATTATAACAGGCAAGTGTTGTTATCAACCCACTGTTGTTTAGATGAGGAAATTGAGACTGTCACAGATTAAATGATTTGTACGAGGTTGTACAGTTTTAAGTTTCTGAGACTGGAAGTTAACTCAGGTCTTCTAGACTCCAATTTTTATGCTCTAATAGAATATTAACCCAAATTGGGAAAATATATCAGTCACAAATTTCTAAGTTCTAATGGATATAGAATTTGAACCTAAATCTTCCTAACTCTAAGTCTGGCATCCACCAAACTTCTCTGTTTCTTAGATTTTAGAGTCATCTAGAACTCTCTAGATGTAAATTTGGATCCCAGGTTCTTGTCTAGATGATTAACATAGCTGAGCTATTATTGATGCATATTTGCTGAATGTTCTTTCTTCTTACAATATAGATATGTCAAACACAACAATTTCAAGTCATTTAATATTCTTGTTCAATCTGATTTCACTGTTAAATGTAAATTCACCAATATAAGAGAAACCTTAGCTCATTCCTTTGCCCCTCAGTCAGTATCCAGTCTTTCCAAATGAGAACCTAACCTCAATCACATAGGTGGGATGGGATTTGACTTTGCTTGATTTTTCCTGACACTTCTCTGCCCAGGAAGTGAGCAAGATTATAAAAGTCTGGGCTAAACACTCCTTGTGGCTACACTCACTCCTAAGTCTAAGTCTAGTCAACTTTTATGGGTGTTTCCCTTCATCTCTCTTTCCCTCAGTCACTCTCAACTAGACCTTTGTTTTTCATCATGTCCCCAAACAGCTTCCCATCTCTCCAGGAAAAAGCTTTAATCTGTGAATTTTGCAGGCATGTGAAATAAAAATCCTGAGTTTTTCACTTCAAGAACTCTCATTTTTTATGATGGCAACATCAATTTCTCTCACATCCCTCTTTTTGCAACATATATATATATATATATATGTATATATATATATATATATATATATATATATATATATATATATATCCCACATCACTCTTAACCCATTTCTTCATTTGTGAAATAAAGTGTTTGTGAAGCCAGAAAGGGTCAACTCTGTGCCCACCCAGAGAAGCCAAAAATGTTGGTGGACAAACTGGGTGGGGAGAGATACATCTGTGGTTCATTTAGGGGTGATAAATCACTGATTCTCTGACTCAGATAAGTAAAGAAAGGCTTAGACTTTAATTCACAGGTAGCACAAAAGAAAATAACCTGCTACAAGTTCACAGGTTCTTCCCAAAGTCCACAAACTACTACACAAACTCACAAGTTAAGTCCTATGGAGAAGCAGCTAGATAGTGAGTTTCTTAAAAGAGATAGTGTTTCTGATGGGATCTGGGGTTTCCAATTAAAAATAGAAATCAAGGGTTATTGAAAGAGGAAGGAATTTATATGTTCCCTGGGATTTTAAAACTGCTCAGAATTTATTGTAAAATATTGTAAAGTAAACAGGTTAAAACTTTTTCTTTAGGACAGGGTAAATAACAAAAGGCTAGGCGAGGTTGCTTGGGAAACAGAGAGAGAGAGAGAGAGAGAGAGAGAGAGAGAGAGAGAGAGAGAGAGAGATAAAGAGATAAAGAGAGGAAGACAATCAGGAAGAGCTGACTGAGCCAGAGAGGTGACTGCTTGGAATGGAGTCCAGCTCAGGTTTTATAACCTTGTCCTATATCTGGGCACTGAGGGCAAAAGATAGAAGTTTGGAAGTTAGGGGCTGGAAATGAGGAGACAGGATAAAAATTTTACATTTAACAATGAAACAATAGGAGTCGATCTATATCTCAAGAGCAAAGAGCCTTCCATCATTTAACAAAATTTAATCACATTAAAGATTATAGAATGTGTTTCTGATTATAAATTTTCTACATTCATAATTCTCTGCATTAATAATAGTTACTTGAGAAAAAGGTAAGGAAAAAGACAGTTGAGAACAAATAGCAAAAGGGATCATTCAAGCAGGGAAAGGATTAGAGAAGTTAAAAGGGGAAAAAAAAGGGAAAGGTAAAGAACCTTAGATCAACATAGATCCAGTTGCATGAAGCTGGGTCCATATTGTTCCAGTTTAGAGAACTGAAGAGAAGAGACAAAAGTAACCTCCCCAGGATCCAAAGAGAAAAGGTCATCTATCTGGGCAGATCTTTGTTTAAATGCATATCTGGGTTGGCTGGGACAAGGGTGGTGCTTGAGGAGTGGTATAGCACATAGCTCCAGATACTGTCCAATTCACATGCCATAGGGGTGGTTCCCAAGGAGTGATGAAGACATCTCTCACTGCACATGAATAGTTTTCTCCATACTTTATCTTCTTCTGTCTCAAAAAGCATGACCAAAAAGCCCAAGGTGGCTTAGGAAATAGAGTTCTCAAAGAACCAACCCAGAATGGAGAACAGCCCCTATACCACAGAAAAGTTTCAAAAAAATTACATTTTCTCTTTGCCCAGAGATCCCCTGCTTCATTTGGACAGGATGATTTCTAAATACTTTTCTAAATTTAAAATTCCATAATCTTTCATCTATGAAAAGTACACATTCCAGCTAATCATATGGTTTAAAAATCTAGATTCTGGTTTAATTTAGATCATATACCTAAAGGATTAACAAGATTCTTCAGAAGCATATAGAAACAGGCAAAAATTAAATTTTAGGAGATTCTAAGGTGTCTTCTCAAGTCACTCTGTACCCAATTTCCTCTCTATCATAAGGCAAATACTTCATTAAATTGTTAGGAGACATACTTGTAATACAAATTGAATCAAAGTTCCCCTCCTATTTTCTCTTTGAGTCTGTTAATTGGCCCTTTCCCTTAAGAATGCCTTGGAGGTAATGTATGACCTCTTAGCTCTTCCTTAGGAACAAAGAACATTCAAATTAATAGAATAACATTAAAGTAAATGAATTACTTTCTTCTATTAGCAGGGGGTTGTTAGTAGCTTGCATTTGGTATTTTTTTTTTAAGATCAGTCTGGATGCCAGACTTAGAACTGATTCCGGCCTTCACCTCACAACCTACAAAGTGAGCCATATGAAATGATCTTCAAAATCGGTTTCTACCAATGAATCTTCATGAAGATGAATAGGATACATGGAAATCACTTTGGTTCATGAATGAATAAATGCAAGAGCTACAATTTAATCATTTCATGGATCATAAATTATTTAAACATTATTAATTAATAAATTAACCAAGAGAAAATGACAGCCCCTATACTAAGAAACTTAGAAGAAGGTACCATTTGAGTGAGGCAACACTAGAGAAGTCCAAACAGTCAATTGAACCAAAAGGGAAGTGAGCTTATTTCAGGTTCCCTTAAATGTAACCCTGGCCTAGGGAATCACCAATCAGAAGACCATACCTCAGACAAAAGTACCTAATTATAAATCTATTAGAATTTGTGTATTATCAATAGAGTAAAAGTTTTCTAGGTCATTGTGTAATTCTAATCATAATATATAAAATCAGGGCTGATTATGGAGTGTTCTATTTGCCCTTCTGCTGTCTCACCTTTTCCACAACTGCTACTAGACTAAAATATATAACCTCCTCCCTCCCACTTGATGGGTGAAATAATAAATAATGTTGTTATTCTTGGAGTAAAGTCTAGGACAGAGCTGACCTGACTGAATATCACTAAGTACCTCAACTATTTTGGACTAGCTGTAACTAAACAAATCCCAAGACTCTGGTCCCAGGCTTTTCATTCTTTCCGAGTCTTGCTCAGGGATTGACAATGGATTCAACATGATCATTGCAACCATGATATGTATGGCAACCTATCATCCTATCCTATAGGAATTCAAATTCCTAAAATTCTGAGTCAAATGTTGCCTAGACCAATGTCTCTCATTCCCTATTCAATACTTTTTAATACCTCATTTATCTATGCATGCCATTATCATTCTGATTTCACTTTATGGTATTCCTCCAATGGACCCATTTTATCATTGACATTTCATATTAGACTTGTGTCCTCACCCTCCACTAAAATCATTCTGTTCACAATTTATAGAGAGTAAAAACAGAATAATTTTTACAGGAAGGTACTCCCTATAAATTCTGAGCTCTTAGAGAGATTGTTCTTTTGCCTTTCTTTGCATTACCAATGTTTAGAACAGGCAGAAAATATAACTGGGAAACCGTTTTCTACTAAGGGCCAAAACATAAAAATTAGCCTTCTATATTTGGTCAAACATATAATTAATTCACCCTGAAAATGTTCCTAGATTTATTGAATGTTGAGTCTTGCCTGTATTTGCCTTGACAGAACTAGGCAATATGATTTTGTGGGCTTTATATGACTTGTGGACTGAAGGTTCCCCATCTCTGACATAGTAGGTGCTTAAATGATTGTTGACTTGTTGACAGACTATTTAATTTTCTCTGCAAATTTTCTACCCCCCATCTCCCCATCAAAAATAAAATAAATTTCTTTTTATTTTATTGATGTTTTACTTTTCTAAACATATATTATAAAATAATTTTTAACATTCATCCATATGCCTATGCATATTTCTAAGCTACAAAATTTCCTTCCACCCTCCATTCCCACTCCCCTCTCCTCAGCAGCAAACAGTAAGGTTAATATTGTACATATACATTTGTGTTAAGCATGTTTATAGGTTAGCCATTTTTTGATATGAGGAATTATGATGAAGGGAAAGAAATACATGAGATATTTTTTTAAAGTGAATGTAGTGTTCCTTAGACACTAAAGGATTTTTTGTTTTGTTTTGTTTTTCTTCTTCTGGATGGGGATAACAGTGTCTATAGCTGGTCTAATAGGGTTGTCCTAACTTTCTGAACTGCTGAGAGGAGCTGTATCCATTTCACAATGTTGTTAATGTGTAGATTGTCTTCCTGGTTCTGCTCCCTTCTCTCAGCATCAGATGTTGTAAGTCATTCAGTGCTTCTTTAGAGTTCGATCATTTATGATTTCTTGAAGAACAACAATATCCCATAATATTTATATACCATAACTTGTTTAGCCATTTCTCAATTGATGTGCATCCCCTCAGTTTTCATTTCTTTCCCACTACAAAAAGAACTGCACTGAATATTTTGGAAAACATGGGACCTTTCCCATTTTTTTAAAAAGATTTCTTCTGAATATAACCTAGAATTGGAATTGCGGGTCACAAGATATGATGAGCAATTTTACTGCTCTTTGGGCATAGTTCCATATTGCTCTCCAGAATGGTTGAATCATTTCATAACTCCACCAGCAATGCATCAACATCCCAATCCTCTCATAACCTCTTCAACACTGATCATTTCCCCCTTTTTTGTCATCTTAGCCAATCTGATAGGTGTGATACTTCAGTTGTTTTAAATTGCAATTCTCTAATCAATAATTATTTGGAGCATTTTTATATGGGTCATTTTATAACTTTAATTTCTTCATTTGAAAACTGTCTATTCATATCCTTTGACTATCTATAAATTGGGGAAATAAAATAAACTTTGTGAGGTATAGGCTATTTCATTTTTTGTATTCTTAACACTGATCATCATGCTAACTCATGGATAGAAGTAATTTACTTCTTGAACTGAGATGAATTAATATTAATAGAGTTGGCAAAGTTGGGAATATCCCCCAAAGGACAGTACAATGAACATTTCTACCCCATATTACCTGGACTATTGAAATGATAGTTAATTCTACTCCTATAAGGTGCTAACCCACACATCTTCCTTTGAAAAATCTGTAGAAAACTGCACCTCTCCTTTCACACAGAGGGGAGCAGTATCAAAAATTCCCCAATCACAGTTTATAGCCGGTTCCATATATGAACCCCAGCCAAGCATTTGTTTTATAAATAGGGCAGCAAAGGTTTCACAGGTTTCTGCTGCTTAAAGAACAAGCACTCTAACAACTAATGGCTCAAATACTCCATTCCTTTTCCTCTCTTGTTTCAGAAACAAACCTCCTGCTGTCAAGAGAACATATTCTGTGACATTTTCCCAAAAGCTGAAATGCAGAAAGACTGACTTTTTTTTTACAATCCTTGTAAAATAATAGCAGAAAAGCAGTCCCCTTTCTAGTACAGTCAGACTCCCACTGATATCCAGGTAAAAACATCAGAAAGTGATTTATGGAGGAAAACCCACTTAGGAGTAGCAAACAAAGTAACACTCTGTGGAGGAAAAATGTAGAAAGAAAAATGTTGCTGCAAAACATCACGTTCAACTGAAAGACAAGATGGGACAACTCAGATCTTTTCTCTGCGGTGGTCTATGCTCTCAAGAAATAACTGACATCCAAACTCCTTAGTACATAGATCAAGGTGTTCCTCCTACCTGAGAGGGGATGTTTCCAGTAGAAGAGTTATTAGGTGGCAAATAAAAATGGCTATTGTTTCCTTATCCACAGAGACAGAAGTCATTGACCTTAGAACAAACAATAAAAAAAATTAATCAATTGATTTGCATTCTTTTAAAAAATTAATTATTAATTTTTTCATCCATGTGCATATATATACATATTTTTTTCAGTTACAAAAGTTCCTTCCACCCTCTCTTCCCACCCCCATCCCATCAGTGGCAAACAGACAGGTTAGCATTGTACAAACATATTTTTGATAAACATGTTTATAGATTAATCATTTTCAGTATGAAGAATTAGGATTATGGGAAAGAGATACATAAGAGATAATTTTTATAAAGTGCTTCAGATTCTGAAGGGGGGTTTTTGTTTATTTTGTTTGTTTTGTTTTTCTTCCTCTGGATGGAGATAGCATTGTCCATAGTGGATCTAATATGGTTGTCTGAACTCTGAACTGCTGAGAGGAGCTGCTTCCATCAAGATTGATTGTGATTTGCATTCTTAGCATGAAAAAAATGGCAATTCACTTTTCTCCCCATTCTTGAAAACTGAATGATTTGTGTATGGTAAGCCACGAGGTTAATAAGACTGAGGATAGAAAATGATATCACCAATTTGTATTTTGGCAAAGAAATAACTAAAAGGTTAAGAAAACACTAAAAATAATATGAATAGAAAGTAATGGATTTGAGTCAACTGGTGAGATAGCAATTTGGCAAATAGATTGGGAGTCATAAGATCTAGATTCTAGTTATGGTATTATAAGTCATTAACTGTGTGACAACTTGGATGTCAATTGCCCTTTCTCTCTACCACATATTGAAAAGGAAGAGATGAAATAGGTAGTAGTATGATTCACTGGAGATTGTGACAAATTGAAAATCATGACCTAGCTCTGCTCTCTATTATTAAAAAAATAAAAGAAAGACTTCCTTTCTTCAATTATAAGGGAGCAAAAGAGTTGCACTAAATGACCCATAAGGTGCTAACATTTAAAAAATTTTTATTAATATGTATTATTTTTATATTATAAACACACAATGTTCCCAGTTCCCGAGAATCCTTTTATATTAAAGTAAAACATTCATTAAACTAATAATACAATGACCTCAAATAATGAAGAGTAAAATGAGCAGAAACAAGGGAACATGAAATACAGTAACACAAATATTGTTGTAAGAATGACTTTGATTGAATACATTATTTTTTTATAAATATTCAAATTAACTCTAAAGAAAGACAGTATATATCTATTCTAGGAAAGAACTGACAAATAAAAATGTGCATAGAATAAATATATATGTATGTGTATGCATATATGTGTTATGTGTATGTGTTTGCATTTATATGTGCTTATGTGAGTGTATGTATCTGTGTATTTCTAAAAAATAGTCATCTCTAGTGTGGGAGAGGGAAGAAAAAAATGTCATGATAATTTTATAATATATTTCATAAAAACAGAAAGTTGTGCATAACAGTTTTGTAGTTTTATGTCCAATCATCTTTTTATTGTGCTATGTTGGGTAAATGTATATGTCATTTCATAATTTATTGTATTCTCCTGTTACCTAAGTATTTAAAAAATAACAGAAATATATTTTCTCTATTGTCTACCAATGCCATTAGATATAAAAAAACAAAATAAGTACACATTTATTACAGCAAATATGTATAGAAAGGGAAAAACATAGTCCCCTAGTGATAGTAATACATAAAAGGTCTCATTTTGTACTCTAAACACATCATCTTTTTAGTTCGCTGAAATCATGGATTGGTATGCTATTGATCACAGTTGTTATAGCTTTTTATTTTTTTGGTATTGTTTTTTCATTTTAAAATTAAATGGAAAATGAGAAAAGAAAAACAAACATTGCCATGTACACAGCAAACTGCAAGAGAACATCTATTACTGAACAATATATTTCCTATTCAAGAATACCTATATAATAAACACTAAACATTATATTCATAGCTGCCCAATTTTCCTTTGCTTTGTTGTTTTTCTTCTGTTCTCTGCTGTGTACTTTTCCCCTTTATTTTCCCCCAACTCCCCCTTTAAAAAGTGCATAATTAGGTGTGGATATATATATATCAAACCCTAAAACTGTAAATCTTAAAATATAGGGTTAAAATGAAAGGACAGAAAATATGCTAGTCATGAAGTTTCATTCTCTGATATTTACTGTTAAGGTATTGGCGGGGGGGGGGGGGGGGGGGGGGGGGGGGGGGGGGGGGGCATTATGGAAATGATCACACCAAGCTGAGGGAGATCAGGATACTTATTCAGCAGCAAGGGAGGGAACAGAATTTTACATAACAAGAGCAGACAAAACCTTAAATTTCCCTGAAGGTCATTCTATTATTTTATAAAACTTCTCAAAAAGCATCAACCTTCTACAATGCTATCTTGCCTCAGGGAGATCATATTGTTTCATGAGTTTAAGTTTAAGATGGATAGGACAAATTCTCCTTTCCAAATCTAAAGGAACACACATTCCCTCCTGGATTAAGGAAGGAAGAACAAGTCTTCCTTTCAAGGTCTAAAAGAGGTCACATTTCATTCCTCACAATATCTAAAAAAAATCAGCCTTTAACCAGTAATATAATTATGAAAAAAACATTATTGTTATTATTGTTGTTGTTATTACATTGACAATCCCCCATTTTGATCAAAGATAAGATCACTGCACACATCATTAACTAAAGAAATGTGGAAGAAAAAAATGAGGGGCATGTTGGAGGGAAAATTATCTCTTGGAGACCCTTAGGGTTACTAGAAGAACTGGAAAGTAATAAATATAAGATTTATTTGGGGGGGCATAATGATGGATAATATATTAATTTAGTCAAGGAGAAAATTACAGAGATCAAAAGGGGGCAGTCACTTTTGATTAAATTACCCATTCAATCAAGAAGTGCAAGAGGGAGCAAGTAAGCAATAACATGAAATTCTGGTTCATTTTTTTTCTTTCCTCTAGAGGCATCTGCTTTTCCTCTATATTAGTAGGAGCTTGTCATTGGCCAGGCTTTTCCAAGTACATTCAGGTTACTTATAGCTATGGTCCTTTCTGGTAAAAGAAATAACTCAACATAAGTTATAAAAAGTCAAAGCCTATGATTCTGAAATTTCTTTGATTTCCTAATCATCACCCAGAGACCTTAATTATAAGGAAAAAATTTAGAAACAAACTAGTTTTTAAAAACTCATTTTAAAATACTTGGCATTATTTTATTTCCCCTATTTGGAAGATGCTGTTCCACTAACAAGAATCACTTCCATAATAATAAAGTACACAATTGATAATCATTCTTAGATCATTGGGTATCTACTAGGTGATTTAGAAAAAGAATTTTAACCTTTTCCTCCAGGTTTAAAAATAATCAGAAAAAAAATCTTACCTAGAAATTGATTTCTCTTAAAAATTAAGGAAAAAAAAATTTTAGTAGATCACAGTTCATCCTTCTTTGGATTTGTTTGACTAATATTCCTTTCCATAAAACAGAACTTAAGATAATTATTATAGAGAATAACTTGATGTCACACAAACTTTATCATACTTGCTTAAATATTCCCTTAGCATTTTGAAAAGCTAAAAGGATCTTAGATGAACACTTCCCTGAGAGCAGTGTGAACAGCCAATATAGTATTTGCTATCCAGCAGCTCCAGGAAAAAAATACCAAGAACAGAACATAGGTTTGTATATAGCATTTGTAAAACTGACTGAGGCCTTTGGTACCATCAGTCATGATGGCTTATGCAAAATTATGTCAAAATTTGATTTCCTGGAGATGTTCATCATGTTCATGTCCAGATTCTGTATAGTAGACAATGCTCACAAGATGCCCCTGCCCCCATCCTTTCTATGCTTCACCTGAATCCTGTATTTGAAGATCAAACTTTCTGTTTAGTTCTGGTTTTTTCAACAGGAAAGTCTGAGAATCCCCTATTTCATTGAATGTCCATCTTTTCCCCTGAAATAGGATGTTCAGTTTTATTGGGTATTTGATTCTCATTTGTGATTGGAGTTCTTTTGCCTTCTAGAATATTACATATGAACCCTGAATGTAGGCACAGTTAAATCTTGTGTTAACCTGAATGTAGCTTCACTATATTTGAATTGTTTTTTTTCTGACTGCTTATACTATATTCCCCTTGACTTGGGAGTTCTGAAATTTGACTATAATATTCCTGGGAGTTTTTATTTTGGAATATGTTTCAGTAAGTGATTGGTGGATTCCCTCAATTTCTA